>NW_024716345.1:0-83520 GCF_018991925.1 Homarus americanus | reverse complement strand
TAGTGACAGGGTGAAACACGGGAGGTCGTGACCTATGGTGCCAGGATGAAACACTGGAGTTCCTGACCTATAGTGCCAGTGTGAAACACTGGTGATCCTGACCTATACTGCCTGGGTGAAACACTGAAGGTCCTGACCTATAGTGCCAGGGTGAAACACTGAAGGTCCTGACCTATAGTGCCAGAGTGAAACACTGGAGGTTCTGACCTACAGTGCCAGGGTGAATCACGGGAGGTCCTGACCTATAGTGCCAGGGTGAAACACTGAAGGTCCTGACTTATATTGCCAGAGTGAAACACTGGAGGTCGTGACCTATAGTGCCAGGGTGAAACACTGGAGGTCCTCACCTATAGTGCCAGGGTGAAACAAGGGAGGTCCTTACCTATAGTTCCAGAGTGAAACATTTGAGGTTTTGACCTATAGTCCCAGGGTGAAACACTGGAGGTCCTGACCTATAGTTCCAGGGTGAAACACTGAAGGTCCTGACCTATAGGGCCAGGGTGAAACACTGGAGGTCGTTACCTATAATGCCAGGGTGAAACACGGGAGGTCCTGACTTATAGTGTGAGAGTGAAACACTGGAGGTCGTGAACTATAGTGCCAGGGCGAAACACTGGAGGTCCTGATCTATAGGCCAGGGTGAAACATGGGAGGTCGTTACCTATAGTGCCAGGATGAAACACTAGAGTTCCTGACTTATAGTGTCAGAGTGAAAAACTGGAGGTCCTGACCTATAGTGCCTGGGTGAATCACTGAAGGTCCTGACCTATAGTGCCAAGGTGAAAAACTAAAGGTCCTGACCTATATTGCCAGGGTGAAACACTGGAGGTCCTAACCTATAGTGCCAGGGTGAATTACTGGAGGTCCTAACCTCTAGTGCCACAGTGAAACACTGGTGGTCCTGACCTCTACTACCAGGGTGAAAAACTGTAGGTCCTGACCTATAGTGCCAGGGTGAAACACTGGAGCTCCTGACCTATAGTGCAGGGGTGAAACACTGGAGGTCCTGACCTATGGTGTCAGTGTGAAACACTGGAGGTCCTGACCTGTAGTGCCAGAGTGAAACACTGTAGGTCCTGACCTATAGTCCCAGGGTGAAACAAGGGAGGTCCTGACCTATAGTGCCAAGGTGAAACACTGGAGGTCCTGACCTATAGCGCCAGGTTGAAACACTGGAGGTCCTGACCTGTGGTGCCAGTGTGAAACATTGCAGGTTTTGACCTATAGTGCCAGTGTGAAACACTGGTGGTCGTGACCTACTGTGCCAGGGTAAAACACAGGAGGAGCTGACCTATAGTGCCAGGGTGAAACACGGGAGTTCCTGACCTATAGTGCCAGGGTGAACCACTGGAGGTCGCGACCTATAGTGCTAGGGTGAAACACTGGAGGTCCTGCCTATAGTTACAGAGTGAAACATTGGCGGTTCTGACCTATAGTGCCAGAGTGAAACACAGGAGGTCCTGACCTATAGTGCCAAGGTGAAACACTGGAGGACGTGACCTATAGTGCCAGGGTGAAACACTGGAGCTCCTGACCTATAGTGCAGGGGTGAAACACTGGAGGTCCAGACCTATAGTGCTAGGATGAAACACTAGAGGTCCTGACCTATAGTACCAGGGTGAAACACTGGAGGTCCTGACCTCTAGTGCCAGGGTGAAACACAGGAGGTCCTGACCTATAGTGCAGGGGTGAAACACTGGAGGTCCTGACCTATGGTGCCACTGTGAAACACTGGAGGTCCTGACCTGTAGTGCCATTGTGAAACAACGGAGTCCTGACCTATAGTGCCAGGATGAAACACTGCAGGTCCTGACCTATGCTGCCAGGGTGAAACACCGGAGGTCCTGGCATATAGTGCCAGAGTGAAACACGGCAGGTCCTGACCTATAGTGCCAGAGTGAAACACCGGAGGTCCTGACATATAGTGCCAGAGTGAAACACGGCAGGTCCTGACCTATAGTGCCAGAGTGAAACACGGGAGGTCGTGACCTATAGTGCCATGATGAAATACTGGAGGTCCTGACCTATAGTGCCAGGGTGAGTTACTGGAGGTCATAACCTCAAGTGCCAGAGTGAAACACGGGATGTCCTGACCTCTACTACCAGGGTGAACCACTGGAGGTCGCGACCTATAGTGCTAGGGTCAAACACTGGAGGTCCTGCCTATAGTTACAGAGTGAAACATTGGCGGTTCTGACCTATAGTGCCAGAGTGAAACACAGGAGGTCCTGACCTATAGTGCCAAGGTGAAACACTGGAGGGCGGGCCTATAGTGCCAGGGTGGAAACACTGGAGCTCCTGACCTATAGTGCAGAGGTGAGGAAACACTGGAGGAGTCCAGACCTATAGTGCTAGGGGATGGCCTAGAGTCCTGACCTATGAAGTACCAGGGTGAAACACTGGAGGTCTGACACTCTAGTGCCAGGGTGAAACACAGGAGGTCTGACCTATAGTGCAGGGGTGGGGAAACACTGGAGGTCCTGACCTATGGTGCCACTGTGAAACACTGGAGGTCCTGACCTGTAGTGCCATTGTGAAACAACGGAGTCTGACCTATAGTGCCAGAGTGAAACACGGCAGGTCCTGACCTATAGTGCCAGAGTGAAACACCGGAGGTCCTGACATATAGTGCCAGAGTGAAACACGGCAGGTCCTGACCTATAGTGCCAGAGTGAAACACGGGAGGTCGTGACCTATAGTGACATGATGAAATACTGGAGGTCCTGACCTATAGTGCCAGGGTGAGTAACTGGAGGTCATAACCTCAAGTGCCAGAGTGAAACACGGGATGTCCTGACCTCTACTACCAGGGTGAAACATTGTAGGTCCTGACCTATAGTGCCAGGGTGAAACACTGGAGCTCCTGACCTATAGTGCAGGGGTGAAACACTGGAGGTCAAGACCTATGGTGCTAGTATGAAACACTGGAGGTCCTGACCTGTAGTGCCAGGGTGAAACAACGGAGGTCCTGACCTATAGTGCCAGGTTGAAACACTGGAGGTCCTGACCTATGGTGCCTGTATGAAACATTGGAGGTCCTGATCTATAGTGTCAGGGTGAAACACTGGTGGTCGTGACCTACAGTGCCAGGGTAAAACACGGGAGGTCCTGACCTCTAGTGCCAGTGTGAAACACTAGAGGTGATGACCTATAGTGCCAGGGTGAAACACTGGAGGTCCTGACCTATAGTCCAGGGTAAAACACTGGAGGTCCTGACCTCTTGTGCCAGGGTGAAACAGTGGAGGTCCTGACTTCTAGTGCCAGAGTGAAACATGGGAGGTCCTGGCCTCTAGTACCAGGGTGAAACACTGGAGGTCCTGATATCTAGTGCCAGGGTGAAACACTGGAGGTCCTGACTTATAGTGCCAGTGTGAAACATTGAAGGTCCTGACCTATAATGCCAGAGTGAAACACGGGAGATCCTCACCTATGGTGCCGGTGTGAAACTTTGGAGTACCTGACCTATAGTGTCAGGGTGAAACACTGGAGCTCCTGATGTATAGTGCAGGGGTGAAACACTGGAGGTCCTGACCTATGGTGCCAGTATGAAACACTGGAGGTCCTGACCTGTAGTGCCATGGTGAAACAACGGAGGTCCTGACCTATAATGCCAGGTTGAAACACTGGAGGTCCTGACCTATGGTGCCGGTGTGAAACTTTGGAGGTCCTGACCTATAGTGTCAGGGTGAAACACTGGTGGTCGTCACCTATAGTGCCAGGGTAAACCACGGGAGGTCCTGACCTATAGTGCCAGGGTCAAACACCGGAGGTCCTGCCTATAGTTACAGAGTGAAACATTGGAGGTTCTGACCTATAGTGCCAGAGTGAAACACTGGAGGTCCTGACCTATTGTGCCAGGGTGAAGCACTGGAGGACCTGCCCTATGGTGCCGATGTGAAACACTGGAGGTCCAGACCTATAGTGCCAGGATGAAACACTGGAGGTCCTGACCTCTAGTGCCAGGGTGAAGCAGTGGAGGTCCTGACTTCTAGTGCCAGAGTGAAACATTGGAGGTCCTGACTTATAGTGCCAGTGTGAAACATTGGAGGTCCTGACCTATAATGCCAGAGTGAAACACGGGAGGTCCTGACCTCTACTACCAGGGTGAAACACTGTAGGTCCTGACCTATAGTGCCAGGGTGAAACATTGGAGCTCCTGACCTATAGTGCAGGGGTGAAACACTGGAGGTCCTGACCTATACTGCCAGGTTGAAACACTGGAGGTCCTGACCTATGGTGCCGGTGTGAAACATTGGAGGTCCTGCCTATAGTTACAGAGTGAAACATTGGAGGTTCTGACCTGTAGTGCCAGGGTGAAACACCGGAGGTCCTGACCTATAGTGCCAGTGTGAAACACTGGAGGTCTTGACCTCTAGTGCCAGGGTGAAACACTGGAGGTCCTGACCTATAGTGCCAGAGTGAAACACGGAAGGTCCTGACCTCTAGTACCAGGGTGAAACACGGGAGGTCGTGACCTATGGTGCCAGGATGAAACACTGGAGTTCCTGACCTATAGTGCCAGAGTGAAACACTGGAGATCCTGACCTATACTGCCTGGGTGAAACACTGAAGGTCTTGACCTATAGTGCCAGGGTGAAACACTGAAGGTCCTGACTTATAGTGCCAGAGTGAAACACTGGAGGTTCTGACCTACAGTGCCTGGGTGAAACACGGGAGGTCCTGACTGTAGGTTATGTATCTAAGCTACTGTGCCGAGTAGGAACCTTGTATATAAGCTACTGTGCCGAGTAGCACCTATGTATATAATTACGTGGCAACACTGCACGTGTTATGTGGCAACATTGCCCCGAGGCTGCCATATGGCAAGGCAGTCTCAGTCTGACTGTGTGAGCCGTGCATGGCACACGCTAGTCACCACTTGTATTTCTCTCATCCATAATAAACGGACTTCAGTGTTACCCGGTGTTTCCCTACCCATCACTGCATTCTTCGGGGAACACTTGTAACCTTCATGGCGCAGTGGCTATGATCTGTGGACTTACAAGTGTGTGAACGATGGACAATTAGCCGGCGATGTGATGTGCGTGTCGACTCTTAGTGTGTTGTGTTGTGTTTCGCCCCGATGTGCAGTGTTTGGCCGTCACAGTGCTTTTTAGTGACGGTGGCAGTGTTAGTGTCAGTGTATTAGTGTGTCTAGAGCTGAGACTTGAGCATTGGCCTGTTTTTTGTGGTACCCACGGAGCACGCAGGCGTACACCGTTCTCGTGTGACATCCAGGGAGACACTGACGGTCTCAACCCCCCGGCGGCTCTAGCCACCAGCATTAAGGCCACCACGAAGTGCTCTCTCAGACACACACACACACACATGCACGCACGCACTCACTCACGGACATAACAGTGGACTCTATGCGTTATTTCTGCGCTGTTAATGTCATATATATGTGGTTCGAGCTGTTGAGGCGCCACTTTATATACTAAACAGTGCAGTCCACGCACACACAAAGATGGGCGGTAAGAAGGGACAACGTCAAGATGGGAGACACGACTCCCTACCACCTTCCCCGCCACCGGGCGCAGACTCTCATCCTCCACCTCCAGTGACGGACATTGCCATAATTCTGAGGTGGATGGACGACCGGGACGAGCGATGTAGAGAGATGGAATTTCAGAGGGTGGAGATACGAAGAGAGGAGGAAAAGTCGCGTTTTGATGCACTATTGGCGACCCTGGCGCTAACCCACCCTCCCTCACTCCCAGGTTTCGCGCACCAAAGCGCCAATATCCTCCCTCCTCCACCATACCAGCGTCCTCCAGGTACTCTTGCCTCCAAACAAACAGCTCCCAAGGCATCTGTTCAACCCCCACCCGCCCTGTCACCAGACGTCACGTTTCAGCTTTTTCGTGAGTGGAGGCGGCGTTGGACAGATTACTCCACGATGGTGGACCTTGACAGCATGCCTCCAAACAAACAGCTCATCCAACTCCGGATGTGTTTGTCGCTGGAGACCCAGAGAGTTTTGGAGCACACGTTGCAAGTGCCTCCCGATTCTACATCTTCAGTGACGGATGTGCTCGACCTTTTACAGGAGCATGTTAAGGGTCGGAATAACGAGGCTTTACGTCGCCGCGCCTTCACCAGCTGCAAGCAGGCGGAGAACGAATCCTTTGACGATTTTTTTGTACGCTTGAAGAGTTTGTCAGAGGAGATCGACGTCTGCAAGGCGCACAGCCGGGAATGTGAGGAAGCCTGGATCAAGCACGGGATCTTGACAGATGTCAGGCACGAAGAGTTGGTGCAGCGACTCATCCCCTTGGACGCTTCCTCCACACTCCAGGTGGTAGTGACTGAATGTCGGTCGTACTAGGCCACCAAGTCCGCCACCTCTGCCTTACGGGCCCCACCTGCTGTGAGAACAATCTCTCAGTACAAGAAGGGTAAGAAGGCGGCCAACAACGCGAAGGCTGCCACACGTTCTTCCACGCCTCCGCCTAGTGCTTCCTGCGGCAGCTGTGGAAAGCAGTTGGCCTCAAGACATGCCCTGTCGCCTACGCACTGTGTCGTGGATGTGACCGTAAGGGCCACTGGTCTAACACAGACAGGTGCCCTGCACGAGGCCGCAAGTGTCAGGCCTGCGGTCGCTATGGACACTACGACAAGTGCTGCCGCCAACCCAAGCCCAAAAGCCCGAGACGAGGAGGAAAGCAGCGCACTTCCCTCTTGGTGGTTCTCACGCAGCCCCCTCCAGATGGCCCACGCAGCCCCAAGCAGCAGCGGAGTCACATCAGGAGGGTGGAATCGACCACACGCCCCAGGGCTACCCCTTCCCCCACCATCCGCGTCGCCGTCACACACGGTGATGTGTCGGGTCACATCGAGGTGATACCGGACACCGGCGCTGATACTACGGTGATTGGGTTGAAGCACCTCCAGAAACTGGGCCTCACCAAACGCGACCTGGGACCACCGCCGCAGCTGCAGTACTACAATGCGGACGGTTCCCAGATGCCGGACGCTGTGGGCTCCTTTCAAGCCGAGATCACCTACGGCGACAGGTCGTGTCACGGATGGATCGACGTGCAGCCTACTCTCGCTACACCCTTGTTGTCGTGGGAGCACTGCAAGGAGTTAGGCGTGGTGCCCAGAGACTTTCCTGAGTAGATCCCAGCTGCTTGGTACACCGCCAGCAGGGTGCGGGAATCAACGAGCGACGCGCCTGGCGCTGCCGCACAGAGCTGCCCAGGACCCGCGTCCACTCCCGCCCCGCCTCCACCCAAGTCACGGCTGCTTCCTCTTCACAGCGAGACGTCTCCTTCAGCCGCAAGGGCCTACTTCCTGAAGGAGTACTCGGATGTGCTGGTGACGAAGGAGGCCCTACGGACCGCGCCACTGAAGGCTATGGCGGGTTCGCCCATGAGGATACACCTGCGGGAAGATGCTCAGCCGTTTGCCATATACACTCCCCGGTTGATTCCTCTCGCCTTCGGGGATTCAGTCAAGAAGAAACTGGATTCCATGGTGGCCCAGGGTGACATTGTACCCGTTGGTGACGACCCATCCCCTTGGTGCCACCCTCTAGTCGCTGTGGCTAAGACTAACGGTGGAGTGCGGATTACTACCGACTTGTCTAAGCTTAACAGCCAGGTGTCCCGTCCCGCCCACCCTTCACCCACACCTTTTGCAGCTATACGGAGTGTGGATCCGAAGGTACGGCACTTCTCGACGATGGACGCCCTCTGTGGTTACTGGCAGATTCCACTGAAGAAGGAGGATCAGCCACTGACCACTTTCATCACGCCTTACGGACGCTTCCGCTACTGCCGTGGCCCTATGGGATTCGCTGCTACGGGGGACGCCTTCTGTCTCCGTGGTGACATGGCACTTTAAGGCGTGATCAACTGCGTGAAGGTAGTGGATGACGTCCTCCTCTACGATGAGGACTACCTGACGCACCTTCGCCGCATCTACGAGGTACTGACCAGGTGTAGGACGCACGGCATCACTCTGAATGCCAAGAAGTTCGTCTTGGCCGCACCTGCAGTGTCCTTCTGCGGCTACCGACTCTCAAGGGATGGCATTGCTGCAGACCCGGAGAAAGTTCGCGCCATAGCGGACTTTGCAAAACCTGCCAACCTTACGGATCTCAGGTCTTTCATGGGCCTGGTGAACCAGCTGGCAGAATTTTCTCCTGACGTCTCCTCCGCTGCCGGGCCTCTCCGCCCCCTGATGAGCCCCAAGAGGACTTTCACGTGGACCCCTGACCACGACCTCGCCTTTCATAAGGTGAAGGAGGCCCTGTCAAGTCCACCTATCCTCGCTACTTTCGACCCAGCGCTCCCCACCGTCCTCCAGACAGACGCCTCGCGCCTGTACGGGGTTGGTTACGCCCTTCTCCAGGATCACGGTGGAGGAAAGTACCGGCTCGTACAGTGTGGCTCTCGCTTCCTCACCGATGCTGAGTCTCGCTACGCTACCATCGAGCTGGAGCTGCTGGCAGTGGTATGGCCCTTATCGAAGTGCAAGTTTTACTTGATTGGCCTCCAGCACTTCGACCTCATCACAGACCACAGGCCCTTGGTCCCCATTCTTAATCACTATTCGCTGGACGCCATCGAGAATCCCCGCCTCCAGCGCCTGAAGGAGAAGATTTTGGCCTTCGTCTTCAACGCGGCTTGGCGCGCAGGTAAGGAGTTGTGCATCCTGGATGCCCTCTCCCGCTCCCCAGTCAGCCGCCCTACACCTGAAGACGAGATGCTCAGCACCGAGACCGGTTTCTCCGTCAGCAACATCGTCACTTTGCAGGCCGTACAGTCCCTCGCCAGCACCCAGGCCTCAGTGTCGCCACCCGACAGCGATCTGGCCCTTGAGGAACTACGGACCGCGGCACGCGACGACCCCTCCTACACTCAGCTCTTGGAGAGTGTGAGGACTGGGTTCCCTCGCGACCGTTTTGACCTCCACAACGCCCTACGCCCGTATTGGAAGATACTTGAGGACCTCTACGCAGATGGGGACCTCGTCCTGTACCGTGCCCGTGTGGTCGTCCCTGCAGCTCTCCGTCGTCGCGTTCTGGCCCGCTTATACGACAGCCATCGTGGAGCAGAGGCCACCAAGCGCCGCGCAAGGCAGGCTGTGTACTGGCCCGGCATTGACGCGGATATCGTCAATACGGTCCGTGCCTGTGAGCCGTGCCAGATCATGCAGCCCAGTCAACAGCAGGAGCCCCTCTTGTGCGACGACGAACCCACCAGGCCCTTCGAGTCCGTGTCGGCTGATTTCTTTAGCACAGCTGGGAAACATTTCCTAGTTGTCGCCGACCGACTCTCTGGCTGGCCTGTGGTGGTAATCTGTGGCTCGAACACGACGTCCGCGGCCACCATTCGCCACTTCCGGCACCTCTTTCGTGATCTGGGCGTCCCCGTACGTCTGCGGACGGACGGTGGGCCACAGTTCACCAGCCGGGACTTCAAAGGATTCCTGGAGCGTTGGGGAGTCCGCCACATCGTGTCAACACCCCACTACCCACAGTCAAACGGCCATGCTGAGGCTGCGGTCAAGACAGTCAAGCACCTCATCCTCAAGGTGGCCCCTTCAGGCAACATAGACTGTGAGGCGTTTGACAAAGGACTCCTGGAGTTACGTAATACTCCCACCCACACAGGGCGCTCCCCTGCCCAGATCCTGTATGGTCACCCTCTCTGCTCTTGCATTCCTGCACATGCCAAGGCCTTTGCGAAGGAGTGGCAGACCAGAGCCGAAAGCTGCGACGGCCGCAGCCGCTTCACGTGCCCAGGACGCCAAGGCTCGGTATGACGACCGTGCCCGCCCACTTCAGCCACTGGAGATTGGTGCCCTTGTCCGCGTCCAGGACCCGACGACGACACGTTGGGACAAGGTGGGCATAGTGATGGGCTTCGGCCGGTCGCGGGACTACAAGGTCAGGATGCCGAGCGGCCGTGTCTGGTGGAGGAACCGCCGCTTCAGCCGGCAAGTCCCACCCCCTGGTACTGGCCCCCAGACCGAGGACGAGTCCCCTACACCTCACGAGGATCCGCCCCACAGTGCACCTCGACGCTCAGAGCGACTTAGGACTAAGAAGTCCGCTCAAGACAAAGACTATGAGCGTGAGGGGGGAGGGAGATGTAGGTTATGTATCTAAGCTACTGTGCTGAGTAGCAACCTTGTATATAAGCTACTGTGCCGAGTAGCACCTATGTATATAATTACGTGGCAACACTGCACGTGTTATGTGGCAACATTGCCCCGAGGCTGCGATATGTGTGAGCCGTGCATGGCACACGCTAGTCACCACTGTATTTCTCTCATCCAAAATAAACGGACTTCAGTGTTACCGGGTGATTCCCTACCCATCACTGCATTCTTCGGGGAACACTTGTAACCTTCACTGACCTATAGTGCCAGGGTGAAACACTGAAGGTCCTGACTTATAGTGCCAGAGTGAAACACTGGAGGTCGTGACCTATAGTGCCAGGGTGAAATACTGGAGGTCCTCACCTATAGTCCCAGGGTGAAACAAGGGAGGTCCTGACCTATAGTTCCAGAGTGAAACATTGGAGGTCCTGAATTATAGTGCCAGGGTGAAACACTGGAGGTCCTGACCTATAGTTCCAGGGTGAAACACTGGAGGTCCTGACCTATAGGGCCAGGGTGAAACACTGGAGGTCGTTACCTATAGTGCCAAAGTGGAACACTGGAGGTCGTGACCTATAATGCCAGGGTGAAACACGGGAGGTCCTGACATATAGTGCCAGAGTGAAACATTGGAGGTCCTGAATAATAGTGCCAGGGTGAAACACTGGAGGTCCTGACCTATAGTTCCATGGTGAAACACTGGAGGTCCTGACCTATAGGGCCAGGTTGAAACACTGGAGGTCGTTACCTATAGTGCCAAAGTGGAACACTGGAGGTCGTGACCTATAATGCCAGGGTGAAACCCGGGAGGTCCTGACTTATAGTGCCAGAGTGAAACACTGGAGGTCGTGACCTATAGTGCCAGGGTGAAACATGGGAGGTCCTGACCTATAGTGCCAGGGTAAGAAACTGAAGGTCCTGATCTATAGTGCCAGAGTGAAACACTGGAGATCCTGACCTATAGTCCCAGGTGAAACAAGGGAGGTCATGACCTATAGTGCCAGGGTGAAACACTGGAGGTCGTGACCTATAGTGCCATGGTGAAACACTGGAGGTCCTGACCTATAGTTTCAGTGTGAAACATTGGAGGTCCTGACCTATAGTGCAAAGGTGAAACACTGGAGGTCCTGACCTATGGTGCCAATGTGAAACACTGGAGGTCCAGACCTATAGTGCCAGGGTGAAACACTGGAGGTCCTGACCTCTAGTGCCAGGGTGAAACACTGGAGGTCCTGATTTCTAGTGCCAGAGTGAAACATGGCAGGTCCTGGCCTCTAGTGCCAGGGTGAAACACTGAAGGACCTGACCTGTAGTGCCAGGGTGAAACACTGGAGGTCCTGACCTATAGCGCCAGGGTGAATTACTGGAGGTCCTAACCTCTAGTGCCAGAGTGAAACACGGGAGGTCCTGACCGCTACTACCAGGGTGAAACACTGTAGGTCCTGACCTATAGTGCCAGAATGAAACACTTGAGCTCCAGACCTATGGTGCCGGTGTGAAACATTGGAGGTCCTGACCTATAGTGTCAGGGTGAAAGACTGGTGGTCGTAACCTATAGTGCCAGGGTAAAACACGGGAGGTCCTGACCTATAGTGCCAAGGTGAAAACCGGGAGGTCCTGACCTCTAGTGCCAGGGTGAAACACTGGAGGTCCTGACCTATAGTGCAGGGGTGAAACACTGGAGGTCCTGACCTATGGTGAAAATATGAAACACTGGAGGTCCAAATCTGTAGTGCCAGGGTGAAACAACGGAGGTCCTGACCTATAGTGCCAGGTTGAAACACTGGTGGTCATGATCTATAGTGCCAGGGCAAAATACGGGAGGTCCTGACCCATAGTGCCAGGGTGAAACACGAGAGAACCTGACTTATAGTGCCAGGGTGAACCACTGGAGGTCGTGACCTACAGTGCTAGGGTGAAACACTGGAGGTCCTGCCTATAGTTACAAAGTGAAACATTGGAGGTTCTGACCTATAGTGCCAGAGTGAAACACTGGAGGTCCTGACCTATAGTGCCAGGGTAAAACACTGGAGGACCTGCCCTATGGTGCCGATGTGAAAAACTGGAGGTCCAGACCAATAGTGCCAGGATGAAACACTGGAGGTCCTGACTTATAGTGCCAGGGTGAAACACTGGAGGTCCTGACCTCTATTGCCAGGGTGAAACAGTGGAGGTCCTGACCTATAGTACCAGGGTGCAACACTGGAGATCCTGACCTCTAGTACCAGGGTGAAACACTGGAGGTCCTGACCTATGGTGCCAGTGTGAAACACTGGAGGTCCTGACCTGTAGTGCCAGGGTGAAACACCGGAGGTCTGACCTATAGTGCCAGGTGAAACACTGGAGGTCCTGACCTATAGTACAGGGTGAAACACTGGAGGTCATGACCTACACTGACAGGGTGAATCACTGAGTCCTGACCTATAGTGCCAGGGTGAAACACTGAAGGTCCTTACCTATAGTGCCAGAGTGAAAACCTGGAGGTTGTAACCTATAGTGCCAGGGTGAAACACTGGAGGTCCCGACCTATAGTGCCAGGGTGAAACACTGGAGGTTGTGACCTATAGTGCCAGGGTAAAACAAGGGAGGTCCTCACCTATAGTCCCAGGGTGAAACAAGG
Source organism: Homarus americanus (assembly GCF_018991925.1). NCBI lineage: Eukaryota > Metazoa > Arthropoda > Malacostraca > Decapoda > Nephropidae > Homarus > Homarus americanus. Next base: position 70,787 of record NW_024716345.1, on the reverse strand, counting down.
GAAGTCCTCACCTATAGTGCCAGGGTGAAACACTGGAGGTCATGACCTATAGTGCCAGGGTAAAACACTGGAGGTCCTGACCTATAGTGCGAGGGTGAAACACTGGAGGTCCTGACCTATGGTGCCGGCGTGAAACATTGGAAGTCCTGACCTATGATGCCAGGGTGAAACTCTGGTGGTAAATGACCTATAGTGCCAGGGTAAAACACGGGAGGTCCTGACCTATAGTGCCAGGGTGAACCACTGGAGGTCGTGTCCTACAGTGCCAGGGTGAAACACTGGAGGTCCTGCCTATAGTTACAGAGTGAAACATTGTAGGTCCTGACCTATAGTGAAAGGGTGAAACACTGGAGGTCCTGACCTATAGTGCCAGGGTGAAACACTGGAGGTCCTGACCAATGGTGCTGTTGTGAAACACTGGAGGTCCAGTTCTATAGTGCCAGGATGAAAGACTGGAGGTCCTGACCTATATTGCCAGGGTGAAACACTGGAGGACCTGACCTCTAGTGCCAGAGTGAAACACGGGAGGTCCTGACCTCTAGTACCAGGGTGAAACACTGTAGGTCCTGACCTAAAGTGCCAGGGTGAAACACTGGAGGTCCTGACCTACAGTGCAGGGGTGAAACACTGGAGATCCTGACCTCTAGTGCCAGTGTGAAACACTGGAGGTCCTGACCTATATACCAGGGTAAAATACTGAAGGTCGTGTCCTTTTGTAACAGGGTGAAACACTGGAGGTCCTGACCTATATTGCCAGAGTGAAACACTGGAGGTCCTGACCTATAGTGCCAGAGTGAAACACCGGAGGTCCTGCCCTATAGTACCAGAGTGAAACGGGGGAGGTCCTGACCTATAGTGCCAGAGTGAAACACGGGAGGTCCTGACCTCTAGTAGCAGAGTGAAACACTGGAGATCCTGACCTATAGTGCCAGAGTGATACATTAGAAGTCCTGATCTATAGTGCCAGAGTGATTACTGGAGGTCCTGACCTATGGTGATAGTGTGAAACACTGGAGGTCCTGACCTGTAGTGCCAGGGTAAAACACCAGAGGTCCTGACCTATAGTCCCAGTGTGAAACACTGGAGGTCCTGACCTATAGTAACAGGGTGAAACACTGGAGGTCCTGACCTCTAGTACCAGGGTGAAACACTGGAGGTCCTGACCTATAGTGTCAGAGTGAAACACCGGAGGTCCTGACCTATAGTGCCAGAGTGAAACACGGGAGGTCCTGACCTATAGTGCCAGAGTGAAACACGGGAGGTCCTGACCTCTAGCACCAGGGTGAAACACTGGAGGTCCTGACCTATAGTGCCAGGGTGAAACACGGGAGGTCGTGACCTATAGTGCCAGGGTGAAACACTGGAGGTCCTGCCCTATAGTTCCAGAGTGAAACATTGTAGGTTCTGACCTATAGTGCCAGGGTGAAACACTGGTTGTCCTGACCTATAGTGCCAGGGTGAAACTTTGGAGGTCCTGACCTATAGTGCCAGGGAGAAACACTGGAGGTCCTGACCTCTAGTGCCAAGGTGAAACACTGGAGGTCCTGACTTCTAATGCCAGAGTGAAACATGGGAGGTCCTGACCTCTAGTACCATTGTGAAACACTGGAGGTCCTGACCTCTAGTGCCAGGGTGAAACACTGGAGGTCCTGACCTATAGTGCCAGGGTGAAACACTGGATGTCCAGACCTATGGTGCCAGTGTGAAACACTGGAGGTCCTGACCTCTAGTGCCAGGGTGAAACACTGGAGGTCCTAACCTCTAGTGCTAGAGTGAAACACGGGAGGTCCTCACCTCTAGTACCAGGGTGAAACACTGGAGGTCCTGACCTATAGTGCAGGGGTGAAACAATGGAGGTCCTGACCTACAGTGCCAGGGTGAAACACAGGAGGTCCTGACCTATAGTGCCAGGATGAAACACTGCAGGTCCTGACCTACTGTATAGTGCCAGTGTGAAACACTGGAGGTCCTGACCTATAGTGCCAGAGAGAAACACGAGAGGTCCTGACCAATAGTGCCAGAGTGAAACACCGGAGGTCCTGACTTCAAGTGCCAGTGTGAAACACTAGGGGTCCTGACCTATAGTACCAAAGTGAAACACTGAAGGTCATGACCTATAGTGCCAGGGTGAAACACTGGAGGTCCTGACCTATAGTGCCAGGGAGAAGCACTGGAGGTACTGGCCTATAGTGCCAGAGTGAAACACTGGAGGTCCTGACCTATAGTGCCAGGGTGAAACACTGGAGGTCCTGACCGATATTGCAGGGGGAAACACTGGAGGTCCTACCCTATGGTGCCAGGTTGAAACACTGGAGGTCCTACCCTATGGTGCCAGGTTGAAACACTGGAGGTCCTGAACTACAGTGCCAGAATGAAACACGGGAGATCCTGCCCTTTAGTACCAGGGTGAAGCACTGTAGGTCCTATTTTCTAGTGACAGGATGGAACACTGGAGGTCCTGACCTATAGTGCCAGGGTGAAACACTGGAGGTCCTGACCTATATTGCAGGGTGAAACACTGGAGGTCCTGAACTACAGTGCCAGAATGAAACACGGGAGATCCTGCCCTCTAGTACCAGGGTGAAGCACTGGAGGTCCTATCTTCTAGTAACAGGATGAAACACTGGAGGTCCTGACCTATATTGCAGGGTGAATCACTGGAGGTCCTGACCTATAGTGCCAGGGTGAAACACTGGAGGTCCTACCCTATAGTGCCAGGGTGAAACACTGGAGGTCCTGTCCTATATTGCCAGTGTGCAACCCTGGACGTCCTGACCTATAGTGCCAGTGTGAAACTCTGAAGGTCCTGACCTATAGTGCCAGGATGGAACCCTGGAGGTGCTGACCTATAGTGCCAGGATAGAACACTGGAAGTGCTGACCTATAGTGCCAGGATGGAACACTGGAGGTTCTGATCTCTAGTGCCAATGTGAGACACTGGAGGTCGTGACCTACAGTGCCAAGGGTAAAACACGGGAGGTCCTGACCTATAGTTCAAGGGTGAAACACTGGATGTCCTGACCTGTAGTGCCAGGGTGAAACACTGAAGGTCCTGACCTATAGTGCCAGAGTGAAACACTGGAAATCCTGACCTCTAGTGCCCGGGTGAAACTCTGGAGGACCTGACTTCTTGTGCAGAGTGAAACACGGGAGGTCCTGACCTCTAGTACCAGGGTGAAACACTGGAGGTTCTGACCTCTAGTGCCAGGGTGAAACACTGGAGGTCCTGACCTATAGTGCCAAGGTGAAACACTGGAAGTCCAGACCTATGGTGCCAGTGTGAAACACTGGAGGTCCTGACCACTAGTGCCAGGGTGAAACACTGGAGGTCCTGACTTATAATGCCAGGATGAAATACTGCTGGTAATGACCTACTGTATAGTGCCAGTGTGAAACACTGGAGGTCCTGACCTGTAGTGCCAGGGTGAAACATGGGAGATCGTGACCTATAGTGCCTGGATGAAATACTGGAGTTCCTGACCTATAGTGCAAGATTGAAACACTAGAGGTCCTGACCTATACTGCCTAGGTGAAACACTGGAGGTCCTGACCTATACTGCCAGGGTGAAACACTGAAGGTCCTGACTTATAGTGCCAGAGTGAAACACTGGAGGTTGTGACCTATAGTGCCAGGGTGAAACACTGGAGGTCCTGACCTATAGTGCCAGGGTGAAACACTGAAGGTTGTGACCTATAGTGCCAGGGTAAAACGCGGGAGGTCCTCACCTATAGTCCCATGGTGAAACAAGGGGGGTCCTGACCTATAGTGCCAGGGTGAAACACTGGAGGTCGTGACCTATATTGTCAGGGTGAAACACTGGAGGTCCTGCCCTATAGTTCCAGAGTGAAACATTGTAGGTTCTGACCTATAGTGCCAGGGTGATACACTGGAGGTCCTGACCTATAGTGCCAGGGTGAAACACTGGAGGTCCTGACCTATAGTGCCATAGGGAAACACGGGAGGTCCTGACCTCTAGTACCAGGGTGAAACACTGGAGGTCCTGATCTATATTGCCAGAGTGAAACACTGGAGGTCCTGACTTCTAGTACCAAGGTGAAACACTGGAGGTCCTGACTTCTAGTACCAGGGTGAAATACTGGAGGTTCTGACCTATAGTGCCAGAGTGAAATAAGGGAGGTCCTGACCTATAGGGCCAGAGTGAAACACGGGAGATCCTGACCTCTAGTAGCAGAGTGAAACACTTCAGATCCTGACCTATAGTGCCAGAGTGAAACATTAGAATTCCTGAACTATAGTGCCAGAGTGATTACTGGAGGTCCTGACCTATGGTGCCAGTGTGAAACACTGGAGGTCCTGACCTGTAGTACCAGGGTGAAACACCACAGGTCCTGACCTATACTCCCAGTGTGAAACACTGGAGGTCCTGACCTATAGTACCAGGGTGAAACACTGGAGGTCCTGACCTCTAGTACCGGGGTGAAACACTGGAGGTCCTGACCTATAGTGTCAGAGTGAAACACCGGAGGTCCTGACCTATAGTGCCAGAGTGAAACACGGGAGGTCCTGACCTATAGTGCCAGAGTGAAACACGGGAGGTCCTGACCTCTAGCACCAGGGTGAAACACTGGAGGTTCTGACCTATAGTGCCAGGGTGAAACACGAAAGGTCGTGGCCTATAGTGCCAGGATGAAAAACTGGAGTTCCTGACCTTTAGTGCTAGAGAGAAACACTGGAGGTCCTGACCAATACTACCTAGGTGAAACACTGAATGTCCTGACCTATAGTGCCAGGGTGAAACACTGAAGGTCCTGACCTATAGTGCCAGAGTGAAACACTGGAGGTCCTGACCTATAGTGCCAGGTTGAAACACTAGAGGTCCTGACCTATAGTGCCAGGGTGAAACATTGGAGGTTGTGACCTATAGTGCCAGGGTACAGCACGGGAGGTCCTGACCTATAGTGCCAGGGTGAAACACTGGAGGTCCTGACCTATAGTGCCAGGGTGAAACACTGGAGGTCGTGACCTATAGTGCCAGGGTGAAACACTGGAGGACCTGCCCTATGGTGCCGATGTGAAACACTGGAGGTCCTGACCTAATATATAGTGCCAGTGTGAAACACTGGAGGTCCTGACCTATAGTGCCAGGATGAAACACTGGAGGTCCTAACCTCTAGTTCCAGAGTGAAACACTGGAGGTCCGGACATCTACTACCAGGGTGAAACACTGTAGGTCCTGACCTATAGTGCCGGAGTGAAACACTGGAGCTCCTGACCTTTAGTGCCAGGATGAAACACTGGAGGTCCTAACCTCTAGTTCCAGAGTGAAACACTGGAGGTCCGGACATCTACTACCAGGGTGAAACACTGTAGGTCCTGACCTATAGTGCCGGAGTGAAACATTGGAGCTCCTGACCTTTAGTGCAGGGGTGAAACACTGGAGGTCCTGACCTATGATGCCACTGTGAAACACTGGAGGTCCTGACCTGTAGTGCCAGGGTGAAACAGCAGAAGTCCTGACCTATAGTGCCAGGATGAAACACTGCTGGTCCTGACCTATAGTACCAGGGCGAAACACTGGAGGTCGTGACCTATAGTGCCAGGGTGAAACATGGGAGATCGTGACCTATAGTGCAAGGATGAAATACTGGAGTTCCTGACCTATAGTGCAAGAGTGAAACACTGGAGTTCCTGACCTATACTGCCAGGGTGAAACAATGAAGGTCCTGACTTATACTGCCAAAGTGAAACACTGGAGGTTGTGACCTATATTGCCAGAGTGAAACGCCGGAGGTCCTGACCTATAGTGCCAAGCTGAAACACTGGAGGTTGTGACCTATAGTGCCAGGGTAAAACGTGGGAGGTCCTCACCTATAGTCCCAGGGTGAAACAAGGGAAGTCCTGACCTATAGTGCCAGGGTGAAACACTGGAGGCCGTGACCTATAGTGCCAGGGTGAAACACTGGAGGTCCTGGTTTATAGTTCCAGAGTGAAACATTGTTGGTTCTGACCTATAGTGCCAGGGTGAAACACTGGTTGTCCTGACCAATAGTGCCAGGGTGAAACTTTGGAGGTCCTGACCTATGGTGCTGATGTGAAACACTGGAGGTCCTGACCTATAGTGCCAGGGTGAAACACTGGAGGTCCTGACCTCTAGTGCCAAGGTGAAACACTGGAGGTCCTGACCTCTAATGCCAGAGTGAAACATGGGAGGTCCTGACCTCTAGTACCATTGTGAAACACTGGAGGTCCTGACCTATAGTGCCAGGGTGAAACACTGGAGGTCCTGACCTATAGTGCCAGGGTGAAACAATGGAGGTCCTGACCTACAGTGCCAGGGTGAAACACCGGTGGACCTGACCTATAGTGCCAGGATGAAACACTGCAGGTCCTGACCTACTGTATAGTGCCAGTGTGAAACACTGGAGGTCCTGACCTATAGTGCCAGAGAGAAACACGAGAGGTCCTGACCAATAGTGCCGGAGTGAAACACTGGAGGTCCTGACCTATAGTGCCAGGGAGAAGCACTGGAGGTCCTGTGCTATAGTGCCAGAGTGAAACACTGGAGGTCCTGACCTATAGTGCCAGGGTGAAACACTGGAGTTCCTGACCGATATTGCAGGGGGAAACACTAGAGGTCCTACCCTATGGTGCCAGGTTGAAACACTGGAGGTCCTGACCTGTAGTGCCAGGGTAAAACACGGGAGGTCCTGAACTACAGTGCCAGAATGAAACATGGGAGATCCTGCCCTTTAGTACCAGGGTGAAGCACTGTAGGTCCTATCTTCTAGTGACAGGATGGAACACTGGAGGTCCTGACCTATAGTGCCAGGGTGAAACACTGGAGGTCCTGTCCTATATTGCAGGGTGAAACACTGGAGGTCCTGAACTACAGTGCCAGAATGAAACACGGGAGATCCTGCCCTCTAGTACCAGGGTGAAGCACTGGAGGTCCTATCTTCTAGTAACAGGATGGAACACTGGAGGTCCTCACCTATAGTGCCAGGGTGAAACACTGGAGGTCCTGACCTATATTGCAGGGTGAAACACTGGAGGTCCTGACCTTTAGTGCCAGGGTGAAACACTGGAGGTCCTACCCTATAGTGCCAGGGTGAAACACTGGAGGTCCTGTCCTATATTGCCAGTGTGCAACCCTGGACGTCCTGACCTATAGTGCCAGTGTGAAACTCTGAAGGTCCTGACCTATAGTGCCAGGATGGAACCCTGGAGGTGCTGACCTATAGTGCCAGGATGGAACACTGCAGGTGCTGACCTATAGTGCCAGGATGGAACACTGGAGGTTCTGATCTCTAGTGCCAATGTGAGACACTGGAGGTCGTGACCTACAGTGCCAGGGTAAAACACGGGAGGTCCTGACCTATAGTGCAAGAGTGAAACACTGGAGGTAGTGACCTATAGTTCCAGGGTGAAACACTGGAAGTCCAGACCTATGGTGCCAGTGTGAAACACTGGAGGTCCTGACCACTAGTGCCAGGGTGAAACATTGGAGGTCCTAACCTCTAGTGCCAGGGTGAAACACGGTAGGTCCTGACCTATAGTGCCAGGTTGAAACACTGGAGGTCCTGACCTATAGTGCCAGGGTGAAACACTGGAGCTCCTGACCTATAGTGCAGGGGTGAAACACTGGAGGTCCTGACCTATGATGCCAGTGAGAAACACTGGAGGTTCTGACCTGTAGTGCCATGGTTAAAACAACGGAAGTCCTGACTTATAGTGCCAGGATGAAACACTGCTGGTAATGACCTACTGTATAGTGCCAGTGTGAAACACTGGAGGTCCTGACCTGTAGTGCCAGGGTGAAACATGGGAGATCGTGACCTATAGTGCCAGGATGAAATACTGGAGTTCCTGACCTATAGTGCAAGAGTGAAACACTAGAGGTCCGGACCTATACTGCCTAGATGAAACACTGAAGGTCCTGACCTATAGTGCCAGGGTGAAACACTGGAGGTCCTGACCTATAGTGCCAGGGTGAAACACTGAAGGTCCTGACTTATAGTGCCAGAGTGAAACACTGGAGGTTGTGACCTATAGTGCCAGAGTGAAACACTGGAGGTCCTGACCTATAGTGCCAGGGTGAAACACTGGAGGTTGTGACCTATAGTGCCAGGGTAAAACGCGGGAGGTCCTCACCTATAGTCCCATGGTGAAACAAGGGAGGTCCTGACCTATAGTGCCAGGGTGAAACACTGGAGGTCGTGACCTATAGTGCCAGGGTGAAACACTGGAGGTCGTGACCTATAGTGCCAGGGTGAAACACTGGAGGTCCTGACCTATAGTGCCAGGATGAAACACTGCAGGTCCTGACCTACTTTATAGTGCCAGTGTGAAACACTGGAGGTCCTGACCTATATACCAGGGTAAAACACTGAAGGTCGTGTCCTCTAGTACCAGGGTGAAATACTGGAGGTTGTGACCTATAGTGCCAGTGTAAAACACGGGAGGTCCTCATCAATAGTCCCAGGGTGAAACAAAGGAGGTCCTGACCTATATTGCCAGGGTGAAACACTGGAGGTCCTGACGCATAGTACCAGGGTGACACACTGTAGGTCGTGACCTATAGTGCCAGAGTGAAACACTGGAGGTCCTGACCTATAGTTCCAGAGTGAAACATTGTAGGTTCTGACCTATAGTGCCAGGGTGAAACACTGGAGGTCCTGACCTATAGTGCCAGGGTGAAACACTGGAGGTCCTGACCTATGGTGCTGATTTTGAAACACTGGAAGTCCAGTTCCATAGTGCCAGGATGAAACATTGGAGGTCCTGACCTATAGTGCCAGGGTGAAACACTGGAGGTCCTGACCTCTAGTGCCAGGGTGAAACACTGGAGGTCTTGACTTCTAATGCCAGAGTGAAACACGGGAGGTCCTGACCTCTAGTACCAGGGTGAAACACTGGTGGTCCCGACCTCTAGAGCCAGGGTGAAACACTGGAGGTCCTGACCTATAGTGCCAGGGTGAAACAATGGAAGTCCAGACCTATGGTGCCAGTGTGAAACACTGGAGGTCCTGACCTATAGTGCCAGTGTGAAACACTGGAGGTCCTAACCTCTAGTGCCAGAGTGAAACGCGGGAGGTCCTCACCTATAGTCCCAGGGTGAAACAAGGAAGGTCCTGACCTATAGTGCCAGGGAGAAACACTGGAGGTCGTGACCTATAGTGCCAGGGTGAAACACTGGAGGACCTGCCCTATGGTGCCGATGTGAAAAACTGGAGGTCCAGACCTATAGTGCCAGGATGAAACACTGGAGGTCCTAACCTACTGTATAGTGCCAGTGTGAAACACTGGAGGTCCTGACCTATAGTGCCAGGGTGAAACACTGGAGGTCTTAACCTCTAGTTCCAGAGTGAAACACGGGAGGTCCTGAGATCTACTACCAGGGTGAAACACTGTAGGTCCTGACCTATAGTGCCAGGGTGAAACACTGGAGCTCCTGACCTTTAGTGCAGGGGTGAAACACTGGAGGTCCTGACCTATGGTGCCAGTGTGAAACACTGGAGGTCCTGACCTGTAGTGCCAAGGTGAAACAACGGAAGTCCTGACCTATAGTGCCAGGATGAAACACTGCTTGTCCTGACCTATAGTACCAGGGCGAAACACTGGAGGTCGTGACCTATAGTGCCAGGGTGAAACATGGGATATCGTGACCTATAGTGCCAGGATGAAATACTGGAGTTCCTGACCTATAGTGCAAGAGTGAAACACTGGAGGTCCTGACCTATACTGCCTAGGTGAAACACTGAAGGTCCTGACCTATAGTGCCAGGGTGAAACACTGGAGGTCCTGACCTATAGTGCCAGGGTGAAACAATGAAGGTCCTGACGTATAGTGCCAGAGTGAAACACTGGAGGTTGTGACCTATATTGCCAGAGTGAAACACTGGAGGTCCTGACCTATAGTGCCACGGTGAAACACTGGAGGTTGTGACCTATAGTGCCAGGGTAAAACGCGGGAGGTCCTCACCTATAGTCCCAGGGTAGAACAAGGGAGGTCCTGACCTATAGTGCCAGGGTGAAACATTGTAGGTTCTGACCTATAGTGCCAGGGAGAAACACTGGAGGTCCTGACCTATAGTGCCAGGGTGAAACACTGGAGGTCCTGACCTATGGTGCTGATGTGAAACACTGGAGGTCCAGTTCTATAGTGCCAGGATGAAACACTGAAGGTCCTGACCTATAGTGCCAGGGTGAAACACTGGAGGTCCTTACCTCTAGTGCCAAGGTGAAACACTGGAGGTCCTGACTACTAATGCCAGAGTGAAACATGGGAGGTCCTGACCTCTAGTACCATTGTGAAACACTGGAGGTCCTGACCTCTAGAGCCAGGGTGAAACACTGGAGGTCCTAACCTCTAGTGCCAGAGTGAAACACTGGAGGTCCTGACCTATACTGCCTAGGTGAAACACTGAAGGTCCTGACCTATAGTGCCAGGGTGAAACACTGGAGGTCCTGACCTATAGTGCCAGGGTGAAACACTGAAGGTCCTGACTTATTGTGCCAGAGTGAAAACCTTGAGATTCTGACCTATAGTGCCAGGGTGAAACTCTGGAAGTCGTGACCTATAGTGCCAGGGTGACACACTGGAGGTCCTGCCCTATAGTTTCAGAGTGAAACATTGTAGGTTCTGACGTATAGTGCCAGGGTGAAACACTGGAGGTCCTGACCTATACTGCCAGGGTGAAACACTGCAGGTCCTGACTTATGGTGCTGATGTGAAACACTGGAGGTACAGATCTATAGTGCCAGGATGAAACACTGGAGTTCCTGACCTTTAGTGCCAGAGAGAAACACTGGAGGTCCTGACCTATACTACCTAGGTGAAACACTGAAAGTCCTGACCTATAGTGCCAGGGTGCAACACTGAAGGTCCTGACCTATAGTGCCAGAGTGAAACACTGGAGGTCCAGTTCTATAGTGCCAGGATGAAACACTGAAGGTCCTGACCTATAGTGCCAGGGTGAAACACTGGAGGTCCTAATCTCTAGTTCCAGAGTGAAACACTTGAGGTCCTGTCATCTAATACCAGGGTGAAACACTGTAGGTCCTGACCTATAGTGCCAGGGTGAAACACTGGAGCTCCTGATCTTTAGTGCAGGGGTGAAACACTGGAGGTCCTGACCTATGGTGCCAGTGTGAAACACTGGAGGTCCTGACCTGTAGTGCCAGGGTGAAACAACGGAAGTCCTGAACTATAGTGCCAGGATGAAACACTGCTGGTCCTGACCTATAGTACCAGGGCGAAACACTGGAGGTCGTGACCTATAGTGCCAGGGTGAAACATGGGAGATCGTGACCTATAGTGCCAGGATGAAATACTGGAGTTCCTGACCTATAGTGCAAGAGTGAAACACTGGAGGTCCTGACCTATACTGCCTAGGTGAAACACTGAAGGTCCTGACCTATAGTGCCAGGGTGAAACACTGGAGGTCCTGACCTATAGTGCCAGGGTGAAACAATGAAGGTCCTGACGTATAGTGCCAGAGTGAAACACTGGAGGTTGTGACCTATATTGCCAGAGTGAAACACGGTGAAACACTGGAGGTTGTGACCTATAGTGCCAGGGTAAAACGCGGGAGGTCCTCACCTATAGTCCCAGGGTAGAACAAGGGAGGTCCTGACCTATAGTGCCAGGGTGAAACATTGGAGGTTCTGACCTATAGTGCCAGGGAAAACACTGGAGGTCCTGACCTATAGTGCCAGGGTGAAACACTGGAGGTCCTGACCTATGGTGCTGATGTGAAACACTGGAGGTCCAGTTCTATAGTGCCAGGATGAAACACTGAAGGTCCTGACCTATAGTGCCAGGGTGAAACACTGGAGGTCCTTACCTCTAGTGCCAAGGTGAAACACTGGAGGTCCTGACTTCTAATGCCAGAGTGAAACATGGGAGGTCCTGACCTCTAGTACCATTGTGAAACACTGGAGGTCCTGACCTCTAGTGCCAGGGTGAAACACTGGAGGTCCTAACCTCTAGTGCCAGAGTGAAACACGGGAGGTCCTCACCTCTAGTACCAGGGTGAAACATTGTAGGTCATGACCTATAGTGCCAGGGTGAAACACTGGAGGTCCTGACCTATAGTGCACGGGTGAAACACTGGAGGTCCTGACCTACATTGCCAGGGTGAAACACCGGAGGTCCTGACCTATAGTGCCAGGATGAAACACTGCAGGTCCTGACCTACTGTATAGTGCCAGTGTGAAACACTGGAGGTCCTGACCTATAGTGCCAGAGAGAAACACGAGAGGTCCTGACCAATAGTGCCAGAGTGAAACACTGGAGGTCCTGACTTCAAGTGCCAGTGCGAAACACTAGAGGTCCTGACCTATAGTACCAAAGTGAAACACTGAAGGTCCTGACCTATAGTGCTAGGGTGAAACACTGGAGGTCCTGACCTATAGTGCCAGGGTGAAGCACTGGAGGTCCTTTCCTATAGTGCCAGAGTGAAACACTGGAGGTCCTGACCTATAGTGCCAGGTTGAAACACTGGAGGTCCTGACCGATATTGCAGGGGGAAACACTGGAGGTCCTACCCTATGTTTCCATGTTGAAACACTGGAGGTCCTGACCTGTAGTGCCAGGGTAAAACACGGGAGGTCCTGAACTACAGTACCATAATGAAACACGGGAGATCCTGCCCCTTAGTACCAGGGTGAAGCACTGGAGGTCCTATCTTCTAGTGACAGGATGGAACACTGGAGGTCCTGACCTATAGTGCCAGGGTGAAACACTGGAGGTCCTGACCTATATTGCAGGGTGAAACACTGGAGGTCCTGAACTACAGTGCCAGAATGAAACACGAGAGATCCTGCCCTCTAGTACCAGGGTGAAGCACTGGAGGTCCTATCTTCTAGTGACAGGATGGAACACTGGAGGTCCTGACCAATAGTGCCAGGGTGAAACACTGGAGGTCCTGACCTATATTGCAGGGTGAAACACTGGAGGTCCTGACCTATAGTGCCAGGGTGAAACACTGGAGGTCCTTCCCAATAGTGCCATTGTGAAACACTGCAGGTCCTGTCCTATATTGCCAGTGTGCAACCCTGGACGTCCTGACCTATAGTGCCAGTGTGAAACTCTGAAGATCCTGACCTATAGTGCCAGGATGGAACACTGGAGGTGCTGACCTATAGTGCCAGGATGGGACACTGGAGGTGCTGCCCTATAGTGCCAGGATGGAACACTGGAGGTTCTGATCTCTAGTGCCAATGTGAAACACTGGAGGTCGTGACCTACAGTGCCAGGGTAAAACACGGGAGGTCCTGACCTATAGTGCAAGAGTGAAACACTAAAGGTAGTGACCGATAGTGCTAGGGTGAAACACTGGAGGTCCTGACCTATAGTGCCAGAGTGAAACACGGGAGGTATGGACTGATAGTGCCTGGATGAAACACTGGAGTTCCTGACGTATAGTGCCAGAGTGAAACACTGGATGTCCTGACCTGTAGTGCCAGGGTGAAACACTGAAGGTCCTGACCTATAGTGCCAGAGTGAAGCACTGGTGGTCCTGACCTCTAGTGCCAGGGTGAAACTCTGGAGGTCCTGACTTCTAGTGCCAGAGTGAAACACGGGAAGTCCTGACCTCTAGTACGAAGGTGAAACACTGGAAGTCCTGACCTATAGTGCCAAGGTGAAACACTGGAAGTCCAGACCTATGGTGCCAGTGTGAAACACTGGAGGTCCTGACCACTAGTGCCAGGGTGAAACACTGGAGGTCCTAACCTCTAGTGCCAGAGTGAAACACGGTAGGTCCTGACCTATAGTGCCAGGTTGAAACACTGGAGGTCCTGACCTATAGTGCAGGGGTGAAACACTGGAGGTCCTGATCTACAGTGCCAGGGTGAAACACCGGAGGTCCTGACCTATATTGCCAGGATGAAAGACTGCAGGTCCTGACCTACTGTATAGTGCCAGTGTGAAACACTGGAGGTCCTGACCAATAGTGCCTGGGTGAAACACTGGAGGTCCTAACCTCTAGTTCCAGAGTGAAACATGGGAGGTCCTGACATCTACTACCAGGGTGAAACACTGTAGGTCCTGACCTATAGTGCCAGGGTGAAACACTGGAGCTCCTGACCTATAGTGCAGGGGTGAAACACTGGCGGTCCTGACCTATGGTGCCAGTGTGAAACACTGGAGGTCCTGACCTGTAGTGCCAGGGTTAAAACAACGGAAGTCCTGACTTATAGTGCCAGGATGAAACACTGCTGGTCCTGACCTACTGTATAGTGCCAGTGTGAAACACTGGAGGTCCTGACCTGTAGTGCCAGGGTGAAACATGGGAGATCGTGACCTATAGTGCCAGGATGAAATACTGGAGTTCCTGACCTATAGTGCAAGAGTGAAACACTAGAGGTCCTGACCTATACTGCCTAGGTGAAACACTGAAGGTCCTGACCTATAGTGCCAGGGTGAAACACTGGAGGCCCTGACCTATAGTGCCAGGGTGAAACATTGAAGGTCCTGACTTATAGTGCCCGAGTGAAACACCTGAGGTTGTGACCTATAGTGCCAGAGTGAAACACTGGAGGTCCTGACCTATAGTGCCAGGGTGAAACACTGGAGGTTGTGATCTATAGTGCCAGGTTAAAACGCGGGAGGTCCTCACCTATAGTCCCATGGTGAAACAAGGGAGGTCCTGACCTATAGTGCCAGGGTGAAACACTGGAGGTCCTGCCCTATAGTTCCAGAGTGAAACATTGTAGGTTCTGACCTATAGTGCCAGGGTGATACACTGGAGATCCTGACCTATAGTGCCAGGGTGAAACACTGGAGGTCCTGACCTATAGTGCCAGGATGAAACACTGCAGGTCCTGACCTACTGTATAGTGCCAGTGTGAAACACTGGAGGTCCTGACCTATATACCAGGGTAAAACACTGAAGGTCCTGACTTATAGTGCCTGAGTGAAACACCTGAGGTTGTGACCTCTAGTACCAGGGTGAAACACTGGAGGTCCTGCCCTATAGTTTCAGAGTGAAACATTGTAGGTTCTGACGTATAGTGCCAGGGTGAAACACCGGAGGTCCTGACCTATAGTGCCAGGGTGAAACACTGGAGTTCCTGACTTATGGTGCTGATGTGAAACACTGGAGGTACAGTTCTATAGTGCCAGGATGAAACACTGGAGGTCCTGACCTATAGTGCCAGGGTGAAACACTGGAGGTCCTGACCTCTAGTGCCAGGGTGAATCACTGGAGGTCCTGACCTATAGTGCCAGGGTGAAACACTGGATGTCCAGACCTATGGTGCCAGTGTGAAACACTGGAGATCCTGACCTATAGTGCCAGGGTGAAACACTGGAGGTCCTAACCTCTAGTGCCAGAGTGAAACACGGGAGGTCCTGACCTCTAGTACCACGGTGAAACACTGTAGGTCCTGACCTATAGAGCCAGGGTGAAACATGGAGGTCCTGACCTATAGTGCAGGGGTGAAACACTGGAGGTCCTGACCTACTGTGCCAGGGTGAAACACCGGAAGTCCTGACCTATAGTGCCAGGATGAAACACTGCAGGTCATTAACTACTCTATAGTGCCAGTGTGAAACACTGGAGGTCCTGACCCTATAGTGCCAGAGAGAAACACGAGAGGTCCTGACCAATAGTGCCAGAGTGAAACACTGGAGGTCCTGACTTCAAGTGCCAGTGTGAAACACTAGAGGTCCTGACCTATAGTACCAAAGTGAAACACTGAAGGTCCTGACCTATATTGCCAGGGTGAAACACTGGAGGTCCTGACCTATAGTGCTAGGGTGATGCACTGTAGGTCCTGTCCTATAGTGCCAGAGTGAAACACTGGAGGTCCTGACCTATAGTGCCAGGGTGAAACACTGGAGGTCCTGACCGATATTGCAGGGGGAAACACTGGAGGTCCTACCCTATAGTGCCAGGGTGAAACACTGGAGGTCCTGTCCTATAGTGCCAGGGTGAAACACTTAAGGTCCTCAACTATGGTGCAAGTGTGAAACACTGGAGGTCCTGACCTGTAGTGCCAGGGTAAAACACGGGAGGTCCTGAACTACAGTGCCAGAATGAAACACGGGAGGTCCTGACCTATAGTTCCAGAGTGAAACATTGTAGGTTCTGATCTCTAGTGCCAATGTGAAACACTGGAGGTCGTGACCTACAGTGCCAGAGTAAAACACGGGAGGTCCTGACCTATACTGCAAGAGTGAAACACTGGAGGTAGTGACCTATAGTGCCAGGGTGAAACACTGGAGGTCCTGACCTATAGTGCCAGGGTGAAACACGGGAGGTATGGACCGATAGTGCCAGGATGAAACACTGGAGGTCCTGACCTCTAGTGCCAAAGTGAAACACGGGAGGTCCTGACCTCTAGTACCACGGTGAAACACTGGAGGTCCTAACCTCTAGTGCCAGGGTGAAACACTGGAGGTCCTGACCTATAGTGCCAAGGTGAAACACTGGAAGTCCAGACCTATGGTGCCAGTGTGAAACACTGCAGGTCCTGACCACTAGTGCCAGGGTGAAACCCTGGAGGTCCTAACCTCTAGTGCCAGAGTGAAACACGGTAGGTCCTGACCTATAGTGCCAGAGTGAAACACTGGAGGTCCTGACCTATAGTGCACAGGTGAAACACTGGAGGTGAAACCTGACCTATAGTGCCAGGGTGAAACCCTGGAGGTCCTAACCCTAGTGCCGGGTGAAACACTGGAGGTCTCTAGTGCCAGGATGAAAGACTGGCAGGTCCCGACCCATTGCATAGTGCCAGTGTGAACACTGAGGTCCTGACCCCAGAAAGCTAGGTGAAACACTGAGGCCCCAACCTCTAGTTCCAGAGTGAAACACGGGAGGTCCTGACATCTACTACCAGCGTGAAACACTGTAGCTCCTGACCTATAGTGCCAGGGTGAAACGCTGGAGCTCCTGACCTATAGTGCAGGGGTGAAACTCTGGAGGTCGTGACCTATGGTGCCAACACTGGAGGTCCTGACCTGTAGTGCCAGGGTGAAACAACAGAAGTCCTGACCTATAGTGCCAGGATAAAACACTGCTGGTCCTGACTTACTGTATAGTGCCAGTGTGAAACACTGGAGGTCCTGACCTGTAGTGCCAGGGTGAAACATGGGAGATCGTGACCTATAGTGCCAGGATGAAACACTGCAGTTCCTGACCTGTAGTGCATGAGTGAAACACTGGAGGTCCTGACCTATACTGGTTTAGGGAAGACTGAAGGTCCTGACTTGAGAAAGCCGAGTGAAATATCAGTCCTGACCTAGAAAGCCAGGGGTGAAACACTGAAGGTCCTGACTTAGTGCCAGAGTGAAACAACACTGAGGCCAGGGACCTAGTAGTGCCAGAGGAATGTGCTGAGGTCCTGACCCTGAAGTGCCAAGTCACTTGAAAACGGCCTCTATGTTTCAGGAGGAACACAAGGTTCTAACTATAGTGCCAGGGTGAAACACTGGAGGTCCTGACCTATAGTGCCAGGGTGAAACACTGGAGGTCTTGACCTATAGTGCCAGGGTGAAACACTGGAGGTCCTGACCTATAGTGCCAGGGTGAAACACTGGAGATCCTAACCTTTAGTTCCAGAGTGAAACATGGGAGGTCCTGACCTCTACTACCAGGGTGAACCACTGTAGGCCCTGACCTATAGTACCAGGGTGAAACACTGGAGCTCCTGACCTATAGTGCCAGGGTGACACATTGTAGGTCCTGACCTATAGTGCCAGGGTGAAATACTGGAGGTCCTAACCTATTGTGCATGGGTGAAATACTGGAGGTTGTGACCTATAGTGCCAGGGTAAAACACGGGAGGTCCTCATCTATAGTCCCAGGGTGAAACAAGGGAGGTCCTGACCAATATTGCCAGGGTAAAACACTGGAGTTTCTGACCTATTTGCCAGGGTGAAACATTGGAGGTTGTGACCTGTAGTTCCAGAGTGAAACATTGTAGGTTCTGACGTATAGTGCCAGGGTAAAACACGGGAGGTCCTCATCCATAGTCCCAGGGTGAAACAAGGGAGGTCTTGACCTATATTGCCAGGGTGAAACACTGGAGGTCCTGACCTATTTGCCAGGGTGAAACACTGGAGGTTGTGACCTATAGTTCCCGTGTGAAACATTGTAGGTTCTGACCTATAGTGCCAAGGTAAAACACGGGAGGTCCTCATCTATAGTCCCAGGGTGAAACAAGGGAGGTCCTGACCTCTAGTACCAGGGTGACACACTGTAGGTCGTGACCTATAGTGCCAGGGTGAAACACTGGAGGTCCTGACCGATATTGCAGGGGGAAACACTGGAGGTCCTACCCTATAGTGCCAGGGTAAAACACTGGAGGTCCTGTCCTATAGTGCCAGGGTGAAACACTGAAGGTCCTGACCTTTGGTGCAAGTGTGAAACACTGGAGGTCCTGACCTGTAGTGCTAGGGTAAAACACGGGAGGTCCTGAACTACAGTACCAGAATGAAACACGGAAGATCCGGCCCTCTAGTACCAGGGTGAAGCACTGGAGGTCCTATCTTCTAGTGACAGGATGGTACACTGGAGGTCCTGATCTATAGTGCCAGGGTGAAAAACTGGAGATCCTGACCTATAGTGCCTGGGTGAAATACTAGAGGTCCTGACATATAGTACAAAAGTGAAACACTGGAGGACCTGACCTATAGTGCCAGGGTGAAGCACTGGAGGTCCTGTCCTATAATGCCAGGGTAAAACACGGGAGGTCCTCATCTGTAGTCCCAGGGTAAAACAAGGGAGGTCCTGACCTATATTGCAGGGTGAAACAATGGAGGCTCCTGACCCATTTGCCAGGGTGAAACACTGAAGGTTGTGACCTATAGTGCCAGGGTGAAACACTGGAGGTCCTAAACTCTAGTGAAGAGTGAAACACGGGAGGTCCTGACCTCTAGTACCAGAGTGACACACTGTAGGTCGTGACCTATAGTGCCAGGGTGAAACATGGGAGGTCCTGACCTATAGTTCCAGAGTGAAACATTGTAGGTTCTGACCTATAGTGCCAGGGTGAAACACTGGAGGTCCTGACCTATAGTGCCAGGGTGAAACAATGGAGGTCCTGACCTATGGTGCTGATGTGAAACACTGGAGGTCCAGTAATATAGTGCCAGGATGAAACACTGGAGATCCTGACCTATAGTGCAGGGGGAAACACTGGAGATCCTGACCTCTAGTGCCAGGGTGAAACACTGGATGTCCTGACTTCTAATGCCAGAGTGAATCACGGGAGGTCCTGACCTCTATTACCAGGTTGAAACACTGAGGTCCTGACCTCTAGAGCCAGGGTGAAACACTGGAAGTCCTGACCTATATGCCCGGGTGAAACACTGGAAGTCCAGACCAATGGTGCCAGAGTGAAACGCTGGAGGTCCTAACCTCTAGTGCCAGAGTGAAACACCGGAGGTCCTGACCTCTAGTGCCAGGGTGAAACACTGGAGGTCCCGACCTATAGTGCCAGGGTGAAACACTGGAGGTCCTAACCTATAGTGCCAGGGCGAAACACTGAAGGTCCTGACTTATAGTGCCAGGGTGAAACACTGGGGGTTGTGACCTATAGTGCCAGAGTGAAACAGTGGAGGTCCTGACTTCTAGTGCCAGAGTGAAACACTGGAGTCCCTGACTCCTAGTGAAAGTGTGAAACACTGGAGGTCCTGACCTATAGTGCCAGGATGAAACACTGCTGGTCCTGACCTATAGTACAGGGGCGAAACACTGGAGGTCGTGACCTATAGTGCCAGGGTGAAACATGGGAGATCGTGACCTATAGTGCCAGGATGAAATACTGGAGTTCCTGACCTATAGTGCAAGAGTGAAACACTGGAGGTCCTGACCTATACTGCCTAGGTGAAACACTGAAGGTCCTGACCTATAGTGCCAGGGTTAAACACTGGAGGTCCTACCCTATAGTGCCAGGATGAAATACTGGAGTTCCTGACCTATAGTGCCAGAGTGAAACACTGGAGGTTGTGACCTATAGTGCCTGAGCGAAACACTGGAGGTCCTGACCTATAGTGCCAGAGCGAAACACTGGAGTTCCTTACCTATAGTGCCAGGGTGAAACACTGGAGGTTGTGACCTATAGTGCCAGAGTGAAACACTGAAGGTCCTGACTTCTAGTGCCAGAGTGAAACACTGGAGTCCCTGACTCCTAGTGAAAGTGTGAAACACTGGAGGTCCTGACCTATAGTGCCAGGATGAAACACTGCTGGTCCTGACCTATTGTACCTGGGCGAAACACTGGAGGTCGTGACCTATAGTGCCAGGGTGAAACATGGGAGATCGTGACCTATAGTGCCAGGATGAAATACTGGAGTTCCTGACCTATAGTGCAAGAGTGAAACACTGGAGGTCCTGACCTATACTGCCTAGGTGAAACACTGAAGGTCCTGACCTATAGTGCCAGGGTGAAACACTGGAGGTCCTAACCTATAGTGCCAGGGTGAAACACTGAAGGTCCTGACTTATAGTGCCAGAGTGAAACATTGGAGGTTGTGACCTATAGTGCCAGAGCGAAACACTGGAGGTCCTGACCTATAGTGCCAGGGTAAAACGCGGGAGGTCCTCACCTATAGTCCCAGGGTGAAACAAGGGAGGTCCTGACCTATAGTGCCACGGTGAAAAATGGAGGTCGTGACCTATAGTGCCAGGGTAAAACACTGGAGGTCCTGCCCTATAGTACCAGAGTGAAACATTGTAGGTTCTGACCTATAGTGCCAGGGTGAAACACTGGAAGTCCAGACCAATGGTGCCAGAGTGAAACGCTGGAGGTCCTAACCTCTAGTGCCAGAGTGAAACACCGGAGGTCCTGACCTCTAGTACCAGGGTGAAACACTGGAGGTCCTGACCTATAGTGCCAGGGTGAAACACTGGAGGTCCTGACCTCTAGTGCCAGGGTGAAACATTGTAGGTTCTGACCTATAGTGCCAGGGTAAAACACGGGAGGTCCTCATCTATAGTCCCATGATGAAACAAGGGAGGTCCTGACCTCTAGTACCAGGGTGACACACTGTAGGTCGTGACCTATAGTGCCAGGGTGAAACACGGGAGGTCCTGACCTATAGTTCCAGAGTGAAACATTGTAGGTTCTGACCTATAGTGCCAGGGTGAAACACTGGAGGTCTTGACCTATAGTGCCAGGGTGAAACACTGGAGGTCCTGACCTATAGTGCCAGGGTGAAACACTGGAGATCCTAACCTCTAGTTCCAGGGTGAAACACTGGAGCTCCTGACCTATAGTGCCAGGGTGACACATTGTAGGTCCTGACCTATAGTGCCAGGGTGAAACACTGGAGATCCTAACCTATTGTGCATGGGTGAAATACTGGAGGTTGTGACCTATAGTGCCAGGGTAAAACACGGGAGGTCCTCATCTATAGTCCCAGGGTGAAACAAGGGAGGTCCTGACCAATATTGCCAGGGTGAAACACTGGAGTTTCTGACCTATTTGCCAGGGTGAAACATTGGAGGTTGTGACCTGTAGTTCCAGAGTGAGACATTGTAGGTTCTGACATATAGTGCCAGGGTAAAACACGGGAGGTCCTCATCCATAGTCCCAGGGTGAAACAAGGGAGGTCTTGACCTATATTGCCAGGGTGAAACACTGGAGGTCTTGACCTATTTGCCAGGGTGAAACACTGGAGGTTGTGACCTATAGTTCCAGTGTGAAACATTGTAGGTTCTGACCTATAGTGCCAGGGTAAAACACGGGAGGTCCTCATCTATAGTCCCAGGGTGAAACAAGGGAGGTCCTGACCTCTAGTACCAGGGTGACACACTGTAGGTCGTGACCTATAGTGCCAGGGTGAAACACGGGAGGTCCTGATCTATAGTTCCAGAGTGAAACATTGTAGGTTCTGACCTATAGTGCCAGGGTGAAACACTGGAGGTCCTGACCTATAGTGCCAGGGTGAAACACTGGAGGTCCTGACCTATGGTGCTGATGTGAAACACTGGAGGTCTAGTTCTATAGTGCCAGGATGAAACACTGGAGGTCCTGACCTATAGTGCCAGGGTGAAACACTGGAGGTCCTGACTTCTAATGCCAGAGTGAAACACGGGAGGTCCTGACCTCTAGTACCAGGTTGAAACACTGGAGGTCCTGAGCTCTAGAGCCAGGGTGAAACACTGGAGGTCCTGACCTATAGTGTCAGGGTGAAACACTGGAAGTCCAGACCTATGGTGCCAGTGTGAAACACTGGAGGTCCTGACCTCTAGTGCCAGGGTGAAACGCTGGAGGTCCTAACCTCTAGTGGCAGAGTGAAACGCGGGAGGTCCTGACCTCTAGTACCAGGGTGAAATACTGTAGGCCTTGACCTATAGTGCCAGGGTGAAACACTGGAGGTTCTGACCTATAATGCGGGGGTGAAACACTGGAGGTCCTGATCTACAGTGCCAGGGTGAAACACCGGAGGTCCTGACCTATAGTGCCTGGATGAAACACTGCAGGTCCTGACCTAATTTATAGTGCCAGTGTGAAACACTGGAGGTCCTGACCTAGAGTACCAGGGTGAAACACTGGAGGTCCTGACCTCTAGTACCATGGTGTACACTGGAGGGTCTGACCTATAGTGCCAGAGTGAAACACCGGAGGTCCTGACCTATACTACCAGAGTGAAACACGGGAGGTCCTGACCTCTAGTACCAGGGTGAAACACTGGAGGTCCTGACCTATAGTGCCAGAGTGAAACACTGGAGGTCCTGACTTCTAGTGCCAGAGTGAAACACTGGAGGCCCTGACTTCTAGTGAAAGTGTGAAACACTGGAGGTCCTGACCTATAGTGCCAGGGTGAAACACTGGAGGTCCTAACCTATAGTGCCAGGGTGAAACATGGGAGATCGTGACCTATAGTGGCAGGATGAAATACTGGAGTTCCTGACCTATAGTGCAAGAGTGAAACACTGGAGGTCCTGACCTATACTGCCTAGGTGAAACACTGAAGGACCTGACCTATAGTGCCAGGGTGAAACACTGGAGGTCCTAACCTATAGTGCCAGGGTGAAACACTGAAGGTCCTGACTTATAGTGCCAGAGTGAAACACTGGAGGTCCTGACCTATACTGCCTAGGTGAAACACTGGAGGTCCTGACCTACAGTGCCAGGGTGAAACACCGGAGGTCCTGACCTATAGTGCCAGGACAGCCACTGCAGGTCCTGGGACTCACAGACAAAAGCCAGTGTGAACACCGGGAGGTCCTGACCTATAAAAAGCAGAGAGAGAAACACGAGGTCTCTGACCACAAAAAGCCAGAGGAAATGCTGAGGTCCTGATTTCATGCCAGTGTGTGGAAACACTGGAGGTCCTGACCTATTGTGCAGGGTGAAAACACGGGAGGTCCTGGACCTATAAAAGCAGAGAGAACACGAGAGAACCTGACCACACAGAAAAGCAGAGTGAAACGCTGGGAGGTCTCTGACGGGTGCGTTGGGGTGTGAAATACGGGAGTTCTCACCCATAGTGCAAGAGTGAAACACGGAGGTCTCTGCTCCATGGTGTGCCAAGGGAGAAACATTTCCTGCTGGTTCCTGGACTTATAGTACTATGGCGAAAATTGTAGGTCGACCTATAGTGCCAGGGTGAAACATGGGAGATCGTGACATATAGGGCCAGGATGAAATACTGGAGTTCCTGATCTATAGTGCAAGAGTGATACACTGGAGGTCCTGACCTATACTGCCTAGGTGAAACACTGAAGGTCCTGACCTATAGTGCCAGGGTGAAACACTGGAGGTCCTGCCCTATAGTTCCAGAGTGAAACACTGAAGGTCCTGACTTATAGTGCCAGGGTGAAAAACTGGAGGTCCTGACCTATAGTGCCAGAGCGAAACACTGGAGGTCCTGACCTATAGTGCCAGGCTGAAACACTGGAGGTTGTGACCTATAGAGCCAGGGTAAAACGCGGGAGGTCCTGCCCTATAGTTCCACAGTGAAACATTGTAGGTTCTGACCTATAGTGCCAGGGTTAAACACTGGAGGTCCTGTTCTATAGTCCCAGGGTGAAACAAGGAGGTCCTGACCTATAGTGCCAGGGTGAAACACTGGAGGTTGTGACCTATAGTGCCAGGGTAAAACACTGGAGGTCCTGCCCTATAGTTCCAGAGTGAAACATTGTAGGTTCTGACCTATAGTGCCAGGGTTAAACACTGGAGGTCCTGACCTATAGTGCCAGGGTGAAACACTGGAGGTCCTGACCTGTGGTGCTGATGTGAAACACTGGAGGTCCAGTTCTATAGTGCCAGGATGAAACACTGGATGTCCCGACCTATAGTGCCAGGGTGAAACACTGGAGGTCCTGACCTCTAGTGCCAGGGTGAAACACTGGAGGTCCTGACTTCTAATGCCCGAGTGAAACACGGGAGGTCCTGACCTCTAGTACCATTGTGAAACACTGGAGGTTCCAGACCTCTAGTGCCAAGGTGAAACACTGGAGGTCCTGACTTATATTGCCAGGGTGAAACACTGGATGTCCTGAATAATGGTGCCAGTGTGAAACACTGGAGGTCCTGACCTCTAGTGCCAGTGTGAAAAACTGGAGGTCCTAACCTCTAGTGCCAGAGTGAAACACGGGAGGTCCTGACCTCTCGTACCAGGGTGAAACACTGTAGGTCCAGACCTATAGTGCCAGGGTGAAACACTGGAGGTCCTGACCTATAGTGCAGGGGTGAAACACTGTAGGTCCTGACCTACAGTGCCAGGGTGAAAAACTGGAGGTCCTGACCTATAGTGCAGGGGTGAAACACTGTAGGTCGTGACCTACAGTGCCAAGGTGAAACACCGGAGGTCCTGACCTATAGTGCCAGGGTGAAACACTGAAGGTCCTGACCTTTGGTGCAAGTGTGAAACACTGGAGGTCCTGACCTGTAGTGCTAGGGTAAAACACGGGAGGTCCTGAACTACAGTACCAGAATGAAACATGGAAGATCCTGCCCTCTAGTACCAGGGTGAAGCACTGGAGGTCCTATCTTTTAGTGACAGGATGGTACACTGGAGGTCCTGACCTATAGTGCCAGGGTTAAACACTGGGGATCCTGCCCTATAGTGCCTGGGTGAAATACTAGAGGTCCTGACCTATAGTACCAAAGTGAAACACTGGTGGACCTGACCTATAGTGCCAGGGTGAAGCACTGGAGGTCCTGTCCTATAGTGCCAGGGTAAAACACGGGAGGTCCTCATCTATAGTCCCAGGGTAAAACAAGGGAGGTCCTGACCTATATTCCAGGGTGAAACAATGGAGGCTCCTGACCCATTTGCCAGGGTGAAACACTGGAGGTTGTGACCTATAGTGCCAGGGTGAAACACTGGAGGTCCTAAACTCTAGTGAAGAGTGAAACACGGGAGGTCCTGACCTCTAGTACCAGGGTGACACACTGTAGGTCGTGACCTATAGTGCCAGGGTGAAACATGGGAGGTCCTGACCTATAGTTCCAGAGTGAAACATTGTAGGTTCTGACCTATAGTGCCAGGGTGAAACACTGGGAGGTCCTAAACTCTAGTGAAGAGTGAAACACGGGAGGTCCTGACCTCTAGTACTAGGGTGACACACTGTAGGTCGTGACCTATAGCCAGGGGTGAAATTGGGAGGTCCTGGATCTATAGTCCAGAGTGAAACATTGTAGGTTCTGACCTATAGTGCCAGGGTGAAACATGGGAGGTCCTGACCTATAGTTCCAGAGTGAAACATTGTAGGTTCTGACCTATAGTGCCAGGGTGAAACACTGGAGGTCCTAAACTCTAGTGAAGAGTGAAACACGGGAGGTCCTGACCTCTAGTACCAGGGTGACACTGTAGGTCGTGACCTATAGTGCCAGGGTGAAACACTGCAGGTCCTGACCTACTGTATAGTGCCAGTGTGAAACACCGGAGGTCCTGACCTATAGTGCCAGAGAGAAACACGAGAGGTCCTGACCAATAGTGCCAGAGTGAAACGCTGGAGATCCTGACTTCAAGTGCCAGTGTGAAACACTGGAGGTCCTGACCTATTGTGCAGGGGTGAAACACTGGAGGTCCTGACCTATAGTGCCAGGATGAAAGACTGCAGGTCCTGGCCTACTGCATAGTGCCAGTGTGAAATACTGGAGGTCCTGTCCTATAGTGCCAGGGTGAAACACTGGAGGTCCTAACCTCTAGTTCCAGAGTGAAACACGGGAGTTCCTGACATCTACTACCAGGGTGAAACACTGTAGGTCCTGACCTATAGTGCCAGGGTGAAGCACTGGAGCTCGTGACCTATAGTGCAGGGGTGAAACACTGGAGGTCCAGACATATGGTGCTAGTGTGAAACACTGGAGGTCCTGACCTGTAGTGCCAGGGTGAAACAACGGAAGTCCTGACCAATAGTGCCAGGATGAAACACTGCTGGTCCTGACTTACTGTATAGTGCCAGTGTGAAACACTGGAGGTCCTGACCTGTAGTGCCAGGGTGAAACATGGGAGATCGTGACCTATAGTGCCAGGATGAAACACTGGAGGTCCTGACCTATACTGCCTAGGTGAAACACTGAAGATCCTGTCCTATAGTGCCAGGGAGAAACACTGGAGGTCCTGACCTATAATGCCAGAGTGAAACACTGAAGGTCCTGACTTATAGTGCCAGAGTGAAACACAGGAGGTTGTGACCTATAGTGCCAGAGCGAAACACTGGAGATCCTGACCTATAGTGCCAGGGTGAAACACTGGATGTTGTGACCTATAGTGCCAGGGTAAGACGCGGGAGGTCCTCACCTATAGTCCCATGCTGAAACAAGGGAGGTCCTGACCTATAGTGCCAGGGTGAAACACTGGAGGTCGTGACCTATAGTGCCAGGGTGAAAGACTGGAGGTCCTGCCCTATAGTTCCAGAGGGAAACATTGTAGGTTCTGACCTATAATGCCAGGGTGAAACACTGGAGGTCCTGACCTATAGTGCCAGGGTGAAACACTGGAGGTCCTGACCTATAGTGCCAGGATGAAACACTGCAGGTCCTGACCTACTGAATAGTGCCAGTGTGAAACACTGGAGGTCCTGACCTATAGTGCCAGGGTGAAACACTGGAGGTCCTAACCTCTAGTTCCAGAGTGAAACACGGGAGGTCCTGACCTCTACTACCAGGGTGAAACACTGTAGGCCCTGACCTATAGTGCCAGGGTGAAACACTGGAGTTCCTGGCCTATAGTGCCAGGGTGACACATTGTAGGTCCTGACCTATAGTACCAGGATGAAACACTGGAAGTCCAGACCTATGGTGCCAGTGTGAAACACTGGAGGTCCTGACCTCTAGTGACAGAGTGAAACGCTGGAGGTCCTAACCTCTTGTGCCAGAGTGAAACACCGGAGGTCCTGACCTCTAGTACCAGGGTGAAACACTGGAGGTCCTGACCTATAGTGCCAGGGTGAAAAACTGCAGGTCCAAACCTATAGTGCCAGGGTAAAACACTGAAGGTCCTGACTTATAGTGCCAGAGTGAAACACTGGAGGTTGTGACCTATAGTGCCAGAGCGAAACACTGGAGGTTGTGACCTATAGTACCAGAGTGAAACACTGGAGGTCCTGACTTCTAGTGCCAGAGTGAAACACTGGAGGCCCTGACTTCTAGTGAAAGTGTGAAACACTGGAGGTCCTGCCCTATAGTGCCATGATGAAACACTGCTGGTCCTGACCTATAGTACCATGGCGAAAAACTAGAGGTCGTGACCTATAGTGCCAGGGTGAAACATGGGAGATCGTGACCTATAGGGCCAGGATGAAATACTGGAGTTCCTGATCTATAGTGCAAGAGTGATACACTGGAGGTCCTGACCTATATTGCCTCGGTGAAACACTGAAGGTCCTGACCTATAGTGCCAGGGTGAAACACTGGAGGTCCTGCCCTATAGTTCCAGAGTGAAACACTGAAGGTCCTGACTTATAGTGCCAGGGTGAAAAACTGGAGGTCCTGACCTATAGTGCCAGAGCGAAACACTGGAGCTCCTGACCTATAGTGCCAGGCTGAAACACTGGAGGTTGTGACCTATAGAGCCAGGGTAAAACGCGGGAGGTCCTGCCCTATAGTTCCAGAGTGAAACATTGTAGGTTCTGACCTATAGTGCCAGGGTTAAACACTGGAGGTCCTGTTCTATAGTCCCAGGGTGAAACAAGGGAGGTCCTGACCTATAGTGCCAGGGTGAAACACTGGAGGTTGTGACCTATAGTGCCAGGGTAAAACACTGGAGGTCCTGCCCTATAGTTCCAGAGTGAAACATTGTAGGTTCTGACCTATAGTGCCAGGGTTAAACACTGGAGGTCCTGACCTATAGTGCCAGGGTGAAACACTGGAGGTCCTGACCTGTGGTGCTGATGTGAAACACTGGAGGTCCAGTTCAATAGTGCCAGGATGAAACACTGGATGTCCCGACCTATAGTGCCAGGGTGAAACACTGGAGGTCCTGACCTCTAGTGCCAGGGTGAAACACTGGAGGTCCTGACTTCTAATGCCCGAGTGAAACACGGGAGGTCCTGACCTCTAGTACCATTGTGAAACACTGGAGGTTCCAGACCTCTAGTGCCAAGGTGAAACACTGGAGGTCCTGACTTATATTGCCAGGGTGAAACACTGGATGTCCTGAATAATGGTGCCAGTGTGAAACACTGGAGGTCCTGACCTCTAGTGCCAGTGTGAAAAACTGGAGGTCCTAACCTCTAGTGCCAGAGTGAAACACGGAAGGTCCTGACCTCTCGTACCAGGGTGAAACACTGTAGGTCCAGACCTATAGTGCCAGGGTGAAACACTGGATGTCCTGACCTATAGTGCAGGGGTGAAACACTGTAGGTCCTGACCTACATTGCCAGGGTGAAAAACTGGAGGTCCTGACCTATAGTGCAGGGGTGAAACACTGTAGGTCGTGACCTACAGTGCCAAGGTGAAACACCGGAGGTCCTGACCTATAGTGCCAGGGTGAAACACTGAAGGTCCTGACCTTTGGTGCAAGTGTGAAACACTGGAGGTCCTGACCTGTAGTGCTAGGGTAAAACACGGGAGGTCCTGAACTACAGTACCAGAATGAAACACGGAAGATCCTGCCCTCTAGTGCCAGGGTGAAGCACTGGAGGTCCTATCTTTTAGTGACAGGATGGTACACTGGAGGTCCTGACCTATAGTGCCAGGGTTAAACACTGGGGATCCTGCCCTATAGTGCCTGGGTGAAATACTAGAGGTCCTGACCTATAGTACCAAAGTGAAACACTGGTGGACCTGACCTATAGTGCCAGGGTGAAGCACTGGAGGTCCTGTCCTATAGTGCCAGGGTAAAACACGGGAGGTCCTCATCTATAGTCAAAGGGTGAAACAAGGGAGGTCCTGACCTATATTGCAGGGTGAAACACTGGAGGCTCCTGACCTATAGTGCCAGGGTGAAACACTGGAGGTTCTAAACTCTAGTGAAGAGTGAAACACCGGAGGTCCTGACCTCTAGTACCAGGGTGACACACTGTAGGTCGTGAACTATCTTGCCAGGGTGAAACACTGGAGGTCCTGACCTATAGTGCCAGAGTGAAACGCTGGAGGTCCTAACCTCTAGTGCCAGAGTGAAACGCTGGAGGTCCTAACCTCTAGTGCCAGAGTGAAACACAGGAGGTCCTGGCCTCTAGTACCAGGAGTGACACACTGTAGGTCGTGAAGCCTATAGTGCCAGGGTGAAACATGGGAGGTCCTGACCTATAGTTCAAGTGGGGAGGCTGTTGTGGGTTCTGACCTATAGTGCCAGGGTGAAACATGGGAGGTCTGACCTATAGTTCCAGAGTACAAACATTGCTGGTTCTGACCTATAGTGCCAGGGTGAAACACTGGAGGTCCTAAACTCTAGTGAAGGGAATTAGAGCACAGGAGGTCCTGACCCCTCTAGTACCAGGAGTGACACATAGCAGGTCCTGACCTATAGTGCCAGGGTGAAACATGGGAGGTCCTGACCTATAGTTCCAGAGTGAAACATTGTAGGTTCTGACCTATAGTGCCAGGGTGAAACACTGGAGGTCCTAAACTCTAGTGAAGAGTGAAACACGGGAGGTCCTGACCTCTAGTACCAGGGTGACACACTGTAGGTCGTGACCTATAGTGCCAGGGTGAAACATGGGAGGTCCTGACCTATAGTTCCAGAGTGAAACATTGTAGGTTCTGACCTATAGTGCCAGGGTGAAACACTGGAGGTCCAGACCTATAGCACCAAAGTGAAACACTGGTGGACCTGACCTATAGTGCCAGGGTGAAACACTGGAGGTCCTAAACTCTAGTGAAGAGTGAAACACGGGAGGTCCTGACCTCTAGTACCAGGGTGACACACTGTAGGTCGTGACCTATAGTGCCAGGGTGAAACATGGGAGGTCGTGACCTATAGTGCCAGGGTGAAACACTGGAGGTCCTGACCTATAGTGCCAGGGTGAAACAATGGAGGTCCTGACCTATGGTGCTGATGTGAAACACTGGAGGTCCAGTAATATAGTGCCAGGATGAAACACTGGAGATCCTGACCTATAGTGCAGGGGGAAACACTGGAGATCCTGACCTCTAGTGCCAGGGTGAAACACTGGATGTCCTGACTTCTAATGCCAGAGTGAATCACGGGAGGTCCTGACCTCTATTACCAGGGTGAAACACTGAGGTCCTGACCTCTAGAGCCAGGGTGAAACACTGGAGGTCCTGACCTATATGCCAGGGTGAAACACTGGAAGTCCAGACCAATGGTGCCAGAATGAAACGCTGGAGGTCCTAACCTCTAGTGCCAGAGTGAAACACCGGAGGTCCTGACCTCTAGTACCAGGGTGAAACACTGGAGGTCCCGACCTATAGTGCCAGGGTGAAACACTGGAGGTCCTAACCTATAGTGCCAGGGCGAAACACTGAAGGTCCTGACTTATAGTGCCAGAGTGAAACACTGGAGGTTGTGACCTATAGTGCCAGAGCGAAACACTGGAGTTCCTGACCTATAATGCCAGGGTGAAACACTGGGGGTTGTGACCTATAGTGCCAGAGTGAAACATTGGAGGTCCAGACTTCTAGTGCCAGAGTGAAACACTGGAGTCCCTGACTCCTAGTGAAAGTGTGAAACACTGGAGGTCCTGACCTATAGTGCCAGGATGAAACACTGCTGGTCCTGACCTATAGTACAGGGGCGAAACACTGGAGGTCGTGACCTATAGTGCCAGGGTGAAACATGGGAGATCGTGACCTATAGTGCCAGGATGAAATACTGGAGTTCCTGACCTATAGTGCAAGAGTGAAACACTGGAGGTCCTGACCTATACTGCCTAGGTGAAACACTGAAGGTCCTGACCTATAGTGCCAGGGTTAAACACTGGAGGTCCTACCCTATAGTGCCAGGATGAAATACTGGAGTTCCTGACCTATAGTGCCAGAGTGAAACACTGGAGGTTGTGACCTATAGTGCCTGAGCGAAACACTGGAGGTCCTGACCTATAGTGCCAGAGCGAAACACTGGAGTTCCTTACCTATAGTGCCAGGGTGAAACACTGGAGGTTGTGACCTATAGTGCCAGAGTGAAACACTGAAGGTCCTGACTTCTAGTGCCAGAGTGAAACACTGGAGTCCCTGACTCCTAGTGAAAGTGTGAAACACTGGAGGTCCTGACCTATAGTGCCAGGATGAAACACTGCTGGTCCTGACCTATAGTACCGGGTCGAAATACTGGAGGTCGTGACCTATAGTGCCAGGGTGAAACATGGGAGATCGTGACCTATAGTGCCAGGATGAAATACTTTAGTTCCTGACCTATAGTGCAAGAGTGAAACACTGGAGGTCCTGACCTATACTGCCTAGGTGAAACACTGAAGGTCCTGACATATAGTGCCAGGGTGAAACACTGGAGGTCCTAACCTATAGTGCCAGGGTGAAACACTGAAGGTCCTGACTTATAGTGCCAGAGTGAAACACTGGAGGTTGTGACCTATAGTGCCAGAGCGAAACACTGGAGGTCCTGACCTATAGTGCCAGGGTAAAACGCGGGAGGTCCTCACGTATAGTCCCAGGGTGAAACAAGGGAGGTCCTGACCTATAGTGCCACGGTGAAAAACTGGAGGTCGTGACCTATAGTGCCAGGGTAAAACACTGGAGGTCCTGCCCTATAGTTCCAGAGTGAAACATTGTAGGTTCTGAATAGTGCCAGGGAGAAACACTGGAGGTCCTGACCTATAGTGCCAGGTGAAACACTGGAGGTGCCAGGATGAAACACTGGAGGTCCTGACCTATAGTGCCAGGGTGAAACACTGGAGGTCCTGACCTCTAGTGCCAGGGTGAAACACTGGAGGTCCTGACTTCCTAATGCCAGAGAAGCACGGGAGTCCTGACCTCTAGTACCATTGTGAAACACTGGAGGTTCCTGAACTCTAGTGCCAGGGTGAAACACTGGAGGTCCTGTCCTATAGTGCCAGGGTGAAACACTCGAGGTCGTGACCTATAGTGCAAGGGTGAAACACTGGAGGTTCTGACCTATAGTGCCAGGGTGAAACACTCGAGGTCCTGACCTATAGTGCCAGGGTGAAACACTGGAGGTTGTGACCTTTCATACCAGGGAGAAACACTGGAGGTCCTGACCTATAGTACCAGGGTGAAACACTGGGGGTCCTGACCTATAGTGCCATGATGGAACACTGGAGGTCCTGACCTATATTGTCAGAATGGAACACTGGAGCTGCTGACATACAGTGCCAGTGTGAAAAACTGAAGGTCCTGACCTATATTGCCAGGGTTAAACACTGGAGGTCCTGACCTATAGTGCCAGGATAAAACACTGGAGGTCCTGACCTATAGTGCCAGTGTGAAACACTGAAGGTCCTGACCTATAGTGCCAGGATGGAAGACAGGAGGTCGTGACTTCTAGTGCCAGAGTGAAACACTTGAGGTCGTGACTTCCAGAACCAGTGTGAAACACTGGAGGTCCTGACCTATAATGCCAGTGTGAAACACTGGAGGTCCTGACTTCTAGTTCCACTGTGAAACACTGGAGGTCCTGACCTATAGTGCCAGTGTGAAACACTGACGCTCCTGACCTATAGTGCCAGGATGGAACACTGGAGGCCCTGACCTCGAGTGCCAGAGTGAAACACTGGAGGTCCTGACTTCTGGGGCCAGTGTGAAATACTGAAGTTCCTGACCTATAGTGCCAGGATGGAACACTGGACGTCCTGACCTCTAGTGCCAGTGTGAGACACTTGAGGTGCAGACCTATAGTGCCAGAATGGAACACTGGAGGTGCTCACCTATAGTGCCAGGATGAAACACTGGATGTCCCGACCTATAGTGCCAGGGTGAAACACTGGAGGTCCTGACCTCTAGTGCCAGGGTGAAACACTGGAGGTCCTGACTTCTAATGCCCGAGTGAAACACGGGAGGTCCTGACCTCTAGTACCATTGTGAAACACTGGAGGTTCCAGACCTCTAGTGCCAAGGTGAAACACTGGAGGTCCTGACTTATATTGCCAGGGTGAAACACTGGATGTCCTGAATAATGGTGCCAGTGTGAAACACTGGAGGTCCTGACCTCTAGTGCCAGTGTGAAAAACTGGAGGTCCTAACCTCTAGTGCCAGAGTGAAACACGGGAGGTCCTGACCTCTCGTACCAGGGTGAAACACTGTAGGTCCAGACCTATAGTGCCAGGGTGAAACACTGGAGGTCCTGACCTATAGTGCAGGGGTGAAACACTGGAGGTTGTGACCTATAGTGCCAGAGTGAAACACTGAAGGTCCTGACTTCTAGTGCCAGAGTGAAACACTGGAGTCCCTGACTCCTAGTGAAAGTGTGAAACACTGGAGGTCCTGACCTATAGTGCCAGGATGAAACACTGCTGGTCCTGACCTATAGTACCGGGGCGAAATACTGGAGGTCGTGACCTATAGTGCCAGGGTGAAACATGGGAGATCGTGACCTATAGTGCCAGGATGAAATACTTTAGTTCCTGACCTATAGTGCAAGAGTGAAACACTGGAGGTCCTGACCTATACTGCCTAGGTGAAACACTGAAGGTCCTGACATATAGTGCCAGGGTGAAACACTGGAGGTCCTAACCTATAGTGCCAGGGTGAAACACTGAAGGTCCTGACTTATAGTGCCAGAGTGAAACACTGGAGGTTGTGACCTATAGTGCCAGAGCGAAACACTGGAGGTCCTGACCTATAGTGCCAGGGTAAAACGCGGGAGGTCCTCACGTATAGTCCCAGGGTGAAACAAGGGAGGTCCTGACCTATAGTGCCACGGTGAAAAACTGGAGGTCGTGACCTATAGTGCCAGGGTAAAACACTGGAGGTCCTGCCCTATAGTTCCAGAGTGAAACATTGTAGGTTCTGACCTATAGTGCCAGGGAGAAACACTGGAGGTCCTGACCTATAGTGCCATGGTGAAACACTGGAGGTCCTGACCTATGGTGCTGATGTGAAACACTGGAGGTCCAGTTCTATAGTGCCAGGATGAAACACTGGAGGTCCTGACCTATAGTGCCAGGGTGAAACACTGGAGGTCCTGACCTCTAGTGCCAGGATGAAACACTGGAGGTCCTGACTTCTAATGCCAGAGTGAAAACGGGAGGTCCTGACCTCTAGTACCATTGTGAAACACTGGAGGTTCCTGAACTCTAGTGCCAGGGTGAAACACTGGAGGTCCTGTCCTATAGTGCCAGGGTGAAACACTCGAGGTCGTGACCTATAGTGCAAGGGTGAAACACTGGAGGTTCTGACCTATAGTGCCAGGGTGAAACAGTCTGCTATAGTGCCAGGGTGAAACACTGGAGGGTTGTGACCTTTAGTACCAGGGAGAAACACTGGAGGTCCTGACCTATAGTACCAGGGTGAAACACTGGGGGTCCTGACCTATAGTGCCATGATGGAACACTGGAGGTCCTGACCTATATTGTCAGAATGGAACACTGGAGCTGCTGACATACAGTGCCAGTGTGAAAAACTGAAGGTCCTGACCTATATTGCCAGGGTTAAACACTGGAGGTCCTGACCTATAGTGCCAGGATAAAACACTGGAGGTCCTGACCTATAGTGCCAGTGTGAAACACTGAAGGTCCTGACCTATAGTGCCAGGATGGAAGACAGGAGGTCGTGACTTCTAGTGCCAGAGTGAAACACTGGAGGTTGTGACTTCCAGAACCAGTGTGAAACACTGGAGGTCCTGACCTATAATGCCAGTGTGAAACACTGGAGGTCCTGACTTCTAGTTCCACTGAGAAACACTGGAGGTCCTGACTTATAGTGCCAGTGTGAAACACTGACGCTCCTGACCTATAGTGCCAGGATCCTGACCTCTAGTGCAGAGTAAACTGGAGGTCCTGACTTCTGGGGCCAGTGTGAAATACTGAAGTTCCTGACCTATAGTGCCAGGATGGAACACTGGACGTCCTGACCTCTAGTGCCAGTGTGAGACACTTGAGGTGCAGACCTATAGCGGCCAGAATGGAACACTGGAGGTGCTCACCTATAGTGCCAGGATGGAACACTGGAGGTCCTGACCTATAGGGCCAGGATGGAACACTGGAGGTGCTGACCTATAGTGCCAGTGTGAAACACTTAAGGTCATAACCTATAGTGCCAGGGTGAAACGCTGGAGGTCCTGACCTCTAGTGCCAGGGTAAAACGCTGGACGTCCTGACCTATAGTGCCAGGGTGAAACACTGGATGTGCTGACGTATAGTGCCACTGTGAAATAGTGGAGGTCCTGACTTATAGTGCCAGTGTGAAACACTGAAGGTCCTGACCTATAGTGCCAGGATGGAACACTGGAGGTCGTGACCTATGGTGCTGATGTGAAACACTGGAGGAACTGACCTATAGTGCCAGAGAGAAACACGAGAGGTCTTGACCAATAGTGCCAGAGAGAAACACTGGAGGTCCTGACCTCTAGTGCCAGGGTGAAACACTGGAGGTCCTGACTTCTAATGTCCGAGTGAAACACGGGAGGTCCTGACCTCTAGTACCATAATGAAACACTGGAGATTCCAGACCTCTAGTGCCAAGGTGAAACACTGGAGGTCCTGACCTATAGTGCCAGGGTGAAA
This sequence comes from Homarus americanus, assembly GCF_018991925.1. Taxonomy (NCBI): domain Eukaryota; kingdom Metazoa; phylum Arthropoda; class Malacostraca; order Decapoda; family Nephropidae; genus Homarus; species Homarus americanus. Next base: position 34,815 of record NW_024716345.1, on the reverse strand, counting down.
CACTGGATGTCCTGAATAATGGTGCCAGTGTTTAACACTGGACGTCCTGACCTCTAGTGCCAGGGTGAAAAACTGGAGGTCCTAACCTCTAGTGCCAGAGTGAAACACGGGAGGTCCTGACCTCTAGTACCAGGGTGAAACACTGTAGGTCCAGACCTATAGTGCCAGGGTGAAACACTGGAGGTCCTGACCTATAGTGCAGGGGTGAAACACTGTAGGTCCTGACCTACAGTGCCAAGGTGAAACACCGGAGGTCCTGACCTATAGTGTCAGGATGAAACATTGCAGGTCCTGACCTACTGTATAGTGCCAGTGTGAAACACTGGAGGAACTGACCTATAGTGCCAGAGAGAAACACGAGAGGTCTTGACCAATAGTGCCAGAGTGAAACACTGGAGGTCCTGACTTCAAGTGCCAGTGTGAAACACTATAGGTCCTGACCTATAGTACCAAAGTGAAACACTGAAGGTCCTGACCTATAGTGCCAGGGTGAAACACTGGAGGACCTGACCTATAGTGCCAGGGTGAAGCAGTGGAGATCCTGTCCTATAGTGCCAGGGTGAAACACTGGAGGTCCTGACCTGTAGTGCCAGGGTGAAACACTGGAGGTCCTGACCGATATTGCAGGGAGAAACACTGGAGGTCCTCCCCTATAGTGCCAGGGTGAAACACTGGAGGTCCTGTCCTATAGTGCCAGGGTGAAACACTGAAGGTCCTGACCTTTGGTGCAAGTGTGAAACACTGGAGGTCCTGACCTGTAGTGCTAGGGTAAAACACGGGAGGTCCTGAACTACAGTACCAGAATGAAACACGGAAGATCCTGCCCTCTAGTACCAGGGTGAAGCACTGGAGGTCCTATCTTCTCATGACAGGATGGTCCACTGGAGGTCCTGACCTATAGTGCCAGGGTGAAACACTGTAGATCCTGACCTATAGTGCCTGTGTGAAATACTAGAGGTCCTGACCTATAGTACCAAAGTGAAACACTGGAGGACCTGACCTATAATGCCAGGGTGAAGCACTGGAGGTCCTCTCCTATAGTGCCAGCGTAAAACACGGGAGGTCCTCATCTATAGTCCCAGGGTAAAACAAGGGAGGTCCTGACCTATATTGCAGGGTGAAACAATGGAGGCTCCTGACCCATTTGCCAGGGTGAAACACTGGAGGTTGTGACCTATAGTGCCAGGGTGAAACACTGGAGGTCCTAAACTCTAGTGAAGAGTGAAACACGGGAGGTCCTGACCTCTAGTACCAGGGTGACACACTGTAGGTCGTGACCTATAGTGCCAGGGTGAAACATGGGAGGTTCTGACCTATAGTTCCAGAGTGAAACATTGTATGTTCTGACCTATAGTGCCAGGGGGAAACACTGGAGGTCCTGACCTATAGTGCCAGGGTGAAACACTGGAGGTCCTGACCTATGGTGCTGATGTGAAACACTGGAGGTCCAGTAATATAGTGCCAGGATGAAACACTGGAGATGCTGACCTATAGTGCCAGGGTGAAACACTGGAGGTCCTGACCTCTAGTGCCAGGGTGAAACACTGGATGTCCTGACTTCTAATGCCAGAATGAATCACGGGAGGTCCTGACCTCTATTACCAGGGTGAAACACTGAGGTCCTGACCTCTAGAGCCAGGGTGAAACACTGGAGGTCCTGACCTATAGTGCCAGGGTGAAACACTGGAAGTCCAGACCAATGGTGCCAGAGTGAAACGCTGGCGGTCCTAACCTCTAGTGCCAGAGTGAAACACCGGAGGTCCTGACCTCTAGTACCAGGGTGAAACACTGGAGGTCCTGACCTATAGTGCCAGGGTGAAACACTGGAGATCCTAACCTATAGTGCCAGGGCGAAACACTGAAGGTCCTGACTTATAGTGCCAGAGTGAAACACTGGAGGTTGTGACCTATAGTGCCAGAGCGAAACACTGGAGTTCCTGACCTATAGTGCCAGGGTGAAACACTGGAGGTTGTGACCTATAATTGCCAGAGTGAAACACTGGAGGTCCTGACTTCTAGTGCCAGAGTGAAACACTGGAGTTCCTGACTCCTAGTGAAAGTGTGAAACACAGGAGGTCCTGACCTATAGTGCCAGGATGAAACACTGCTGGTCCTGACCTATAGTACAGGGGCGAAACACTGGAGGTCGTGACCTATAGTGCCAGGGTGAAACATGGGAGATCGTGACCTATAGTGCCAGGATGAAATACTGGAGTTCCTGACCTATAGTGCAAGAGTGAAACACTGGAGGTCCTGACCTATACTGCCTAGGTGAAACACTGAAGGTCCTGACCTATAGTGCCAGGGTGAAACACTGGAGGTCCTACCCTATAGTGCCAGGATGAAATACTGGAGTTCCTGACCTATAGTGCAAGAGTGAAACACTGAAGGTCCTGACTTATAGTGCCAGAGTGAAACACTGGAGGTTGTGACCTATAGTGCCAGAGCGAAACACTGGAGGTCCTGACCTATAGTGCCAGAGCGAAACACTGGAGGTACTTACCTATAGTGCCAGGGTGAAACACTGGAGGTTGTGACCTATAGTGCCAGAGTGAAACACTGGAGGTCCTGACTTCTAGTGCCAGAGTGAAACACTGGAGTCCCTGACTCCTAGTGAAAGTGTGAAACACTGGAGGTCCTGACCTATAGTGCCAGGATGAAACACTGCTGGTCCTGACCTATAGAGCCAGGGCGAAACGCTGGAGGTCGTGACCTATAGTGCCAGGGTGAAACATGGGAGATCGTGACCTATAGTGCCAGGATGAAATACTGGAGTTCCTGACCTATAGTGCAAGAGTGAAACACTGGAGGTCCTGACCTATACTGCCTAGGTGAAACACTGAAGGTCCTGACCTATAATGCCAGGGTGAAACACTGGAGGTCCTAACCTATAGTGCCAGTGTGAAACACTGAAGGTCCTGACTTATAGCGCCAGAGTGAAACACTGGAGGTTGTGACCTATAGTGCCAGAGCGAAACATTGGAGGTCCTGACCTATAGTGCCAGGGTAAAACGCGGGAGGTCCTCACCTATAGTCCCAGGGTGAAACAAGGGAGGTCCTGACCTATAGTGCCACGGTGAAAAACTGGAGGTCGAGACCTATAGTGCCAGGGTAAAACACTGGAGGTCCTGCCCTATAGTTCCAGAGCGAAACATTGTAGGTTCTGACCTATAGTGCCAGGGAGAAACACTGGAGGTCCTGACCTATAGTGCCAGGGTAAAACACTGGAGGTCCTGACCTATGGTGCTGATGTGAAACACTGGAGGTCCAGTTCTATAGTGCCAGGATGAAACACTGGAGGTCCTGACCTATAGTGCCAGGGTGAAACACTGGAGGTCCTGACCTCTAGTGCCAGGCTGAAACATTGTAGGTTCTGACCTATAGTGCCAGGGTAAAACACGGGAGGTCCTCATCTATAGTCCCATGATGAAACAAGGGAGGTCCTGACCTCTAGTACCAGGGTGACACACTGTATGTCGTGACCTATAGTGCCAGGGTGAAACACGGGAGGTCCTGACCTATAGTTCCAGAGTGAAACATTGTAGGTTCTGACCTATAGTGCCAGGGTGAAACACTGGAGGTCTTGACCTATAGTGCCAGGGTGAAACACTGGAGGTCCTGACCTATAGTGCCAGGGTGAAACACTGGAGATCCTAACCTCTAGTTCCAGAGTGAAACATGGGAGGTCCTTACCTCTACTACCAGGGTGAAACACTGTAAGCCCTGACCTATAGTACCAGGGTGAAACACTGGAGCTCCTGACCTATAGTGCCAGGGTGACACATTGTAGGTCCTGACCTATAGTGCCAGGGTGAAACACTGGAGGTCCTAACCTATTGTGCATGGGTGAAATACTGGAGGTTGTGACCTATAGTGCCAGGGTAAAACACGGGAGGTCCTCATCTATAGTCCCAGGGTGAAACAAGGGAGGTCCTGACCAATATTGCCAGGGTGAAACACTGGAGTTTCTGACCTATTTGCCAGGGTGAAACATTGGAGGTTGTGACCTGTAGTTCCAGAGTGAAACATTGTAGGTTCTGACGTATAGTGCCAGGGTAAAACACGGGAGGTCCTCATCCATAGTCCCAGGGTGAAACAAGGGAGGTCTTGACCTATATTGCCAGGGTGAAACACTGGAGGTCCTGACCTATTTGCCAGGGTGAAACACTGGAGGTTGTGACCTATAGTTCCAGTGTGAAACGTTGTAGGTTCTGACCTATAGTGCCAGGGTAAAACACGGGAGGTCCTCATCTATAGTCCCAGGGTGAAACAAGGGAGGTCCTGACCTATAGTGCCAGGCTGAAACACTGGAGGTCCTAACCTATAGTGCCAGGGTGAAACACTGGAGGTTGTGACCTATAGTGCCAGGGTGAAACAGTTCCAGAGTGAAACATTGTAGTTTCTGACCAATAGTGCCAGGGTGAAACACTGGAGGTCCTGACCTATAGTGCCAGGGTGAAACATTGGAGGTCCTGACCTATGGTGCTGATGTGAAACACTGGAGGTCTAGTTCTATAGTGCCAGGATGAAACACTGGAGGTCCTGACCAATAGTGCCAGGGTGAAACACTGGAGGTTCTGACTTCTAATGCCAGAGTGAAACACGGGAGGTCCTGACCTCTAGTACCAGGTTGAAACACTGGAGGTCCTGAGCTCTAGAGCCAGGGTGAAACACTGGAGGTCCTGACCTATAGTGTCAGGGTGAAACACTGGAAGTCCAGACCTATGGTGCCAGTGTGAAACACTGGAGGTCCTGACCTCTAGTGCCAGGGTGAAACGCTGGAGGTCCTAACCTCTAGTGGCAGAGTGAAACGCGGGAGGTCCTGACCTCTAGTACCAGGGTGAAATACTGTAGGCCTTGACCTATAGTGCCAGGGTGAAACACTGGAGGTTCTGACCTATAATGCGGGGGTGAAACACTGGAGGTCCTGATCTACAGTGCCAGGGTGAAACACCGGAGGTCCTGACCTATAGTGCCTGGATGAAACACTGCAGGTCCTGACCTAATTTATAGTGCCAGTGTGAAACACTGGAGGTCCTGACCTAGAGTACCAGGGTGAAACACTGGAGGTCCTGACCTCTAGTACCATGGTGTACACTGGAGGGTCTGACCTATAGTGCCAGAGTGAAACACCGGAGGTCCTGACCTATACTACCAGAGTGAAACACGGGAGGTCCTGACCTCTAGTACCAGGGTGAAACACTGGAGGTCCTGACCTATAGTGCCAGAGTGAAACACTGGAGGTCCTGACTTCTAGTGCCAGAGTGAAACACTGGAGGCCCTGACTTCTAGTGAAAGTGTGAAACACTGGAGGTCCTGACCTATAGTGCCAGGGTGAAACACTGGAGGTCCTAACCTATAGTGCCAGGGTGAAACATGGGAGATCGTGACCTATAGTGGCAGGATTAAATACTGGAGTTCCTGACCTATAGTGCAAGAGTGAAACACTGGAGGTCCTGACCTATACTGCCTAGGTGAAACACTGAAGGACCTGACCTATAGTGCCAGGGTGAAACACTGGAGGTCCTAACCTATAGTGCCAGGGTGAAACACTGAGAGTCCTGACTTATAGTGCCAGAGTGAAACACTGGAGGTCCTGACCTATACTGCCTAGGTGAAACACTGGAGGTCCTGACCTACAGTGCCAGGGTGAAACACCGGAGGTCCTGATCTATAGTGCCAGGATGAAACACTGCAGGTCCTGACCTACTGTATAGTGCCAGTGTCAAACACCGGAGGTCCTGACCTATAGTGCCAGAGAGAAACACGAGAGGTCCTGACCAATAGTGCCAGAGTGAAACGCTGGAGGTCCTGACTTCAAGTGCCAGTGTGAAACACTGGAGGTCCTGACCTATTGTGCAGGGGTGAAACACTGGAGGTCCTGACCTATAGTGCCAGGATGAAAGACTGCAGGTCCTGGCCTACTGCATAGTGCCAGTGTGAAATACTGGAGGTCCTGTCCTATAGTGCCAGGGTGAAACACTGGAGGTCCTAACCTCTAGTTCCAGAGTGAAACCCGGGAGTTCCTGACATCTACTACCAGGGTGAAACACTGTAGGTCCTGACCTATAGTGCCAGGGTGAAGCACTGGAGCTCGTGACCTATAGTGCAGGGGTGAAACACTGGAGGTCCAGACATATGGTGCTAGTGTGAAACACTGGAGGTCCTGACCTGTAGTGCCAGGGTGAAACAACGGAAGTCCTGACCAATAGTGGCAGGATGAAACACTGCTGGTCCTGACTTACTGTATAGTGCCAGTGTGAAACACTGTAGTTCCTGACCTGTAGTGCCAGGGTGAAACATGGGAGATCGTGACCTATAGTGCCAGGATGAAACACTGGAGGCCTGACCTATACTGCCTAGGTGAAACACTGAAGATCCTGTCCTATAGTGCCAGGGAGAAACACTGGAGGTCCTGACCTATAATGCCAGGGTGAAACACTGAAGGTCCTGACTTATAGTGCCAGAGTGAAACACAGGAGGTTGTGACCTATAGTGCCAGAGCGAAACACTGGAGATCCTGACCTATAGTGCCAGGGTGAAACACTGGATGTTGTGACCTATAGTGCCAGGGTAAGACGCGGGAGGTCCTCACCTATAGTCCCATGCTGAAACAAGGGAGGTCCTGACCTATAGTGCCAGGGTGAAACACTGGAGGTCGTGACCTATAGTGCCAGGGTGAAAGACTGGAGGTCCTGCCCTATAGTTCCAGAGGGAAACATTGTAGGTTCTGACCTATAATGCCAGGGTGAAACACTGGAGGTCCTGACCTATAGTGCCAGGGTGAAACACTGGAGGTCCTGACCTATAGTGCCAGGATGAAACACTGCAGGTCCTGACCTACTGAATAGTGCCAGTGTGAAACACTGGAGGTCCTGACCTATAGTGCCAGGGTGAAACACTGGAGGTCCTAACCTCTAGTTCCAGAGTGAAACACGGGAGGTCCTGACCTCTACTACCAGGGTGAAACACTGTAGGCCCTGACCTATAGTGCCAGGGTGAAACACTGGAGTTCCTGGCCTATAGTGCCAGGGTGACACATTGTAGGTCCTGACCTATAGTACCAGGATGAAACACTGGAAGTCCAGACCTATGGTGCCAGTGTGAAACACTGGAGGTCCTGACCTCTAGTGACAGAGTGAAACGCTGGAGGTCCTAACCTCTTGTGCCAGAGTGAAACACCGGAGGTCCTGACCTCTAGTACCAGGGTGAAACACTGGAGGTCCTGACCTATAGTGCCAGGGTGAAAAACTGCAGGTCCAAACCTATAGTGCCAGGGTAAAACACTGAAGGTCCTGACTTATAGTGCCAGAGTGAAACACTGGAGGTTGTGACCTATAGTGCCAGAGCGAAACACTGGAGGTTGTGACCTATAGTACCAGAGTGAAACACTGGAGGTCCTGACTTCTAGTGCCAGAGTGAAACACTGGAGGCCCTGACTTCTAGTGAAAGTGTGAAACACTGGAGGTCCTGCCCTATAGTGCCATGATGAAACACTGCTGGTCCTGACCTATAGTACCATGGCGAAAAACTAGAGGTCGTGACCTATAGTGCCAGGGTGAAACATGGGAGATCGTGACCTATAGGGCCAGGATGAAATACTGGAGTTCCTGATCTATAGTGCAAGAGTGATACACTGGAGGTCCTGACCTATACTGCCTAGGTGAAACACTGAAGGTCCTGACCTATAGTGCCAGGGTGAAACACTGGAGGTCCTGCCCTATAGTTCCAGAGTGAAACACTGAAGGTCCTGACTTATAGTGCCAGGGTGAAAAACTGGAGGTCCTGACCTATAGTGCCAGAGCGAAACACTGGAGGTCCTGACCTATAGTGCCAGGCTGAAACACTGGAGGTTGTGACCTATAGAGCCAGGATAAAACGCGGGAGGTCCTGCCCTATAGTTCCAGAGTGAAACATTGTAGGTTCTGACCTATAGTGCCAGGGTTAAACACTGGAGGTCCTGTTCTATAGTCCCAGGGTGAAATAAGGGAGGTCCTGACCTATAGTGCCAGGGTGAAACACTGGAGGTTGTGACCTATAGTGCCAGGGTAAAACACTGGAGGTCCTGCCCTATAGTTCCAGAGTGAAACATTGTAGGTTCTGACCTATAGTGCCAGGGTTAAACACTGGAGATCCTGACCTATAGTGCCAGGGTGAAACACTGGAGGTCCCGACCTGTGGTGCTGATGTGAAACACTGGAGGTCCAGTTCTATAGTGCCAGGATGAAACACTGGATGTCCCGACCTATAGTGCCAGGGTGAAACATGGAGGTCCTGACCTATAGTGCAGGGGTGAAACACTGGAGGTCCTGACCTACTGTGCCAGGGTGAAACACCGGAAGTCCTGACCTATAGTGCCAGGATGAAACACTGCAGGTCATTAACTACTCTATAGTGCCAGTGTGAAACACTGGAGGTCCTGACCCTATAGTGCCAGAGAGAAACACGAGAGGTCCTGACCAATAGTGCCAGAGTGAAACACTGGAGGTCCTGACTTCAAGTGCCAGTGTGAAACACTAGAGGTCCTGACCTATAGTACCAAAGTGAAACACTGAAGGTCCTGACCTATATTGCCAGGGTGAAACACTGGAGGTCCTGACCTATAGTGCTAGGGTGATGCACTGTAGGTCCTGTCCTATAGTGCCAGAGTGAAACACTGGAGGTCCTGACTTATAGTGCCAGGGTGAAACACTGGAGGTCCTGACCGATATTGCAGGGGGAAACACTGGAGGTCCTACCCTATAGTGCCAGGAGGAAACACTGGAGGTCCTGTCCTATAGTGCCAGGGTGAAACACTTAAGGTCCTCAACTATGGTGCAAGTGTGAAACACTGGAGGTCCTGACCTGTAGTGCCAGGCTAAAACACGGGAGGTCCTGAACTACAGTGCCAGAATGAAACACGGGAGGTCCTGACCTATAGTTCCAGAGTGAAACATTGTAGGTTCTGATCTCTAGTGCCAATGTGAAACACTGGAGGTCGTGACCTACAGTGCCAGAGTAAAACACTGGAGGTCCTGACCTATAGTGCCAGGGTGAAACACGGGAGGTATGGACCGATAGTGCCAGGATGAAACACTGGAGGTCCTGACTTCTAGTGCCAAAGTGAAACACGGGAGGTCCTGACCTCTAGTACCACGGTGAAACACTGGAGGTCCTAACCTCTAGTGCCAGGGTGAAACACTGGAGGTCCTGACCTATAGTGCCAAGGTGAAACACTGGAAGTCCAGACCTATGGTGCCAGTGTGAAACACTGGAGGTCCTGACCTCTAGTGCCAGGGTGAAACTCTGGAGGTCCTAACCTCTAGTGCCAGAGTGAAACACGGTAGGTCCTGACCTATAGTGCCAGAGTGAAACACTGAAGGTCCTGACCTATATTGCCAGGGTGAAACACTGGAGGTCCTGACCTATAGTGCTAGGGTGATGCACTGTAGGTCCTGTCCTATAGTGCCAGAGTGAAACACTGGAGGTCCTGACTTATAGTGCCAGGGTGAAACACTGGAGGTCCTGACCGATATTGCAGGGGGAAACACTGGAGGTCCTACCCTATAGTGCCAGGAGGAAACACTGGAGGTCCTGTCCTATAGTGCCAGGGTGAAACACTTAAGGTCCTCAACTATGGTGCAAGTGTGAAACACTGGAGGTCCTGACCTGTAGTGCCAGGGTAAAACACGGGAGGTCCTGAACTACAGTGCCAGAATGAAACACGGGAGGTCCTGACCTATAGTTCCAGAGTGAAACATTGTAGGTTCTGATCTCTAGTGCCAATGTGAAACACTGGAGGTCGTGACCTACAGTGCCAGAGTAAAACACGGGAGGTCCTGACCTATACTGCAAGAGTGAAACACTGGAGGTAGTGACCTATAGTGCCAGGGTGAAACACGGGAGGTATGGACCGATAGTGCCAGGATGAAACACTGGAGGTCCTGACTTCTAGTGCCAAAGTGAAACACGGGAGGTCCTCACCTCTAGTACTACGGTGAAACACTGGAGGTCCTAACCTCTAGTGCCAGGGTGAAACACTGGAGGTCCTGACCTATAGTGCCAAGGTGAAACACTGGAAGTCCAGACCTATGGTGCCAGTGTGAAACACTGCAGGTCCTGACCACTAGTGCCAGGGTGAAACCCTGGAGGTCCTAACCTCTAGTGCCAGAGTGAAACACGGTAGGTCCTGACCTATAGTGCCAGAGTGAAACACTGGAGGTCCTGACCTATAGTGCACAGGTGAAACACTGGAGGTCCTGATCTACAGTGCCAGGGTGAAACCCTGGAGGTCCTAACCTCTAGTGCCAGGGTGAAACACTGGAGGTCCTGACCTATAGTGCCAGGGTGAAACACTGGAGGCTCTAACCTCTAGTTCCAGAGTGAAACACGGGAGGTCCCCTGACCTATAGTGCCAGGGGTGAAGCACTGGGCCCTATTTCCTCTAGTTCCAGAGTGAAACACGGGAGGTCCTGACATCTACTACCAGCGTGAAACACTGTAGCTCCTGACCTATAGTGCCAGGGTGAAACGCTGGAGCTCCTGACCTATAGTGCAGGGGTGAAACTCTGGAGGTCGTGACCTATGGTGCCAATGTGAAACACTGGAGGTCCTGACCTGTAGTGCCAGGGTGAAACAACAGAAGTCCTGACCTATAGTGCCAGGATAAAACACTGCTGGTCCTGACTTACTGTATAGTGCCAGTGTGAAACACTGGAGGTCCTGACCTGTAGTGCCAGGGTGAAACATGGGAGATCGTGACCTATAGTGCCAGGATGAAACACTGCAGTTCCTGACCTGTAGTGCATGAGTGAAACACTGGAGGTCCTGACCTATACTGCCTAGGTGAAACACTGAAGGTCCTGACCTATAGTGCCAGAGTGAAACACTGGAAGTCCTGACCTATAGTGCCAAGGTGAAACACTGAAGGTCCTGACTTATAGTGCCAGAGTGAAACACTGGAGGTTGTGACCTATAGTGCCAGAGTGAAACACTGGAGGTCCTGACCTATAGTGCCAGGGTGAAATACTGGAGGTCCTGCCCTATAGTTTCAGAGTGAAACATTGTAGGTTCTAACCTATAGTGCCAGGGTGAAACACTGGAGGTCCTGACCTATAGTGCCAGGGTGAAACATTGGAGGTCCTGACCTACTGTATAGTGCCAGTGTGAAACACTGGAGGTCCTGACCTATAATGCCAGGGTGAAACACTGGAGGTCCTAACCTCTAGTTCCAGAGTGAAACATGGGAGGTCCTGACCTCTACTACCAGGGTGAAACACTGTAGGCCCTGACCTATAGTGCCAGGGTGAAACACTGGAGCTCCTGACCTATAGTGCCAGGGTGACACATTGTAGGCCCTGACCTATAGTGCCAGGGTGAAACACTGGAGGTCCTAACCTATTGTGCTTGGGTGAAATACTGGAGGTTGTGACCTATAGTGCCAGGGTAAAACACGGGAGGTCCTCATCTATAGTCCCAGGGTGAAACAACGGAGTTCCTGACCAATATTGCCAGGGTAAAACACTGGAGTTTCTGACCTATTTGCCAGGGTGAAACACTGGAGGTTGTGACCTATAGTTCCAGAGTGAAACATTGTAGGTTCTGACCTATAGTGCCAGGGTAAAACACGGGAGGTCCTCATCCATAGTCCCAGGGAGAAACAAGGGAGGTCTTGACCTATATTGCCAGGGTGAAACACTGGAGGTCCTGACCTATTTGCCAGGGTGAAACACTGGAGGTTGTGACCTATAGTTCCAGTGTGAAACATTGTAGGTTCTGACCTATAGTGCCAAGGTAAAACACGGGAGGTCCTCATCTATAGTCCCAGGGTGAAACAAGGGAGGTCCTGACCTCTAGTACCAGGGTGACACACTGTAGGTCGTGACCTATAGTTCCAGGGTGAAACACTGGAGGTCCTGACCGATATTGCAGGGGGAAACACTGGAGGTCCTACCCTATAGTGCCAGGGTAAAACACTGGAGGTCCTGAACTACAGTACCAGAATGAAACACGGAAGATCCTGCCCTCTAGTACCAGGGTGAAGCACTGGAGGTCCTATCTTCTAGTGACAGGATGGTACACTGGAGGTCCTGATCTATAGTGCCAGGGTGAAACACTGGAGATCCTGACCTATAGTGCCTGGGTGAAATACTAGAGGTCCTGACCTATAGTACCAAAGTGAAACACTGGAGGACCTGACCTATAGTGCCAGGGTGAAGCACTGGAGGTCCTGTCCTATAATGCCAGGGTAAAACACGGGAGGTCCTCATCTGTAGTCCCAGGGTAAAACAATTGAGGTCCTGACCTATATTGCAGGGTGAAACAATGGAGGCTCCTGACCCATTTGCCAGGGTGAAACACTGAAGGTTGTGACCTATAGTGCCAGGGTGAAACACTGGAGGTCGGGAGGTCCTGACCTCTAGTACCAGGGTGACACACTGTAGGTCGTGACCTATAGTGCCAGGGTGAAACATGGGAGGTCGTGACCTATAGTGCCAGGGTGAAACACTGGAGGTCCTGACCTATAGTGCCAGGGTGAAACAATGGAGGTCCTGACCTATGGTGCTGATGTGAAACACTGGAGGTCCAGTAATATAGTGCCAGGATGAAACACTGGAGATCCTGACCTATAGTGCAGGGGGAAACACTGGAGATCCTGACCTCTAGTGCCAGGGTGAAACACTGGATGTCCTGACTTCTAATGCCAGAGTGAATCACGGGAGGTCCTGACCTCTATTACCAGGGTGAAACACTGAGGTCCTGACCTCTAGAGCCAGGGTGAAACACTGGAGGTCCTGACCTATATGCCAGGGTGAAACACTGGAAGTCCAGACCAATGGTGCCAGAATGAAACGCTGGAGGTCCTAACCTCTAGTGCCAGAGTGAAACACCGGAGGTCCTGACCTCTAGTACCAGGGTGAAACACTGGAGGTCCCGACCTATAGTGCCAGGGTGAAACACTGGAGGTCCTAACCTATAGTGCCAGGGCGAAACACTGAAGGTCCTGACTTATAGTGCCAGAGTGAAACACTGGAGGTTGTGACCTATAGTGCCAGAGCGAAACACTGGAGTTCCTGACCTATAATGCCAGGGTGAAACACTGGGGGTTGTGACCTATAGTGCCAGAGTGAAACATTGGAGGTCCAGACTTCTAGTGCCAGAGTGAAACACTGGAGTCCCTGACTCCTAGTGAAAGTGTGAAACACTGGAGGTCCTGACCTATAGTGCCAGGATGAAACACTGCTGGTCCTGACCTATAGTACAGGGGCGAAACACTGGAGGTCGTGACCTATAGTGCCAGGGTGAAACATGGGAGATCGTGACCTATAGTGCCAGGATGAAATACTGGATTTCCTGACCTATAGTGCAAGAGTGAAACACTGGAGGTCCTGACCTATACTGCCTAGGTGAAACACTGAAGATCCTGACCTATAGTGCCAGAGCGAAACACTGGAGTTCCTGACCTATAGTGCCAGGGTGAAACACTGGGGGTTGTGACCTATAGTGCCAGAGTGAAACATTGGAGGTCCTGACTTCTAGTGCCAGAGTGAAACACTGGAGTCCCTGACTCCTAGTGAAAGTGTGAAACACTGGAGGTCCTGACCTATAGTGCCAGGATGAAACACTGCTGGTCCTGACCTATAGTACCGGGGCGAAATACTGGAGGTCGTGACCTATAGTGCCAGGGTGAAACATGGGAGATCGTGACCTATAGTGCCAGGATGAAATACTTTAGTTCCTGACCTATAGTGCAAGAGTGAAACACTGGAGGTCCTGACCTATACTGCCTAGGTGAAACACTGAAGGTCCTGACCTATAGTGCCAGGGTGAAACACTGGAGGTCCTAACCTATAGTGCCAGGGTGAAACACTGAAGGTCCTGACGTATAGTGACAGAGTGAAACACTGGAGGTTGTGACCTATATTGCCAGAGCGAAACACTGGAGGTCCTGACCTATAGTGTCAGGGTAAAACGCGGGAGGTCCTCACGTATAGTCCCAGGGTGAAACAAGGGAGGTCCTGACCTATAGTGCCACGGTGAAAAACTGGAGGTCGTGACCTATAGTGCCAGGGTAAAACACTGGAGGTCCTGCCCTATAGTTCCAGAGTGAAACATTGTAGGTTCTGACCTTTAGTGCCAGGGAGAAACACTGGAGGTCCTGACCTAAAGTGCCAGGATGAAACACTGGAGGTCCTGACCTATAGTGCCAGGGTGAAACAGTGGAGGTCCTGACCTCTAGTGCCAGGGTGAAACACTGGAGGTCCTGACTTCTAATGCCAGAGTGAAACACTGGAGGTCCTGACCCCAGTGCCAGGGGTGAAACACTGAGGCCCCACTCTAATGCCAGGAGAAAAACACGGGAGGTCCTGGACCTCTAGTACCATTGTGAAACACTGGAGGTTCCTGAACTCTGTGCCAGGGTGAAACACTGGAGGTCCTGTCCTATAGTGCCAGGGTGAAACACACTGAGGTCGTGACCTATAGCAAGGTGAACACTGGAGGTTCCTGACCGAGAAAAAGCCAGGGTGAACACTCGAGGTCCTGGACCATAGTGCCAGGGGTGAACACTGGAGGTTGTGACCTTCATACCAGGGTGAAACACTGGAGGTCCTGACCTATAGTACCAGGGTGAAAAACTGGGGGTCCTGACCTATAGTGCCATGATGGAACACTGGAGGTCCTGACCTATATTGTCAGAATGGAACACTGGAGGTGCTGACATACAGTGCCAGTGTGAAAAACTGAAGGTCCTGACCTATATTGCCAGGGTTAAACACTGCAGGTCCTGACCTCTAGTGCCAGGGTAAAACACTATACGTCCTGACCTATAATGCCAGGGTAAAACACCGGAGGTCCTGACCTATAGTGCCAGGATAAAACACTGGAGGTCCTGACCTATAGTGCCAGTGTGAAACACTGAAGGTCCTGACCTATAGTGCCAGGATGGAAGACAGGAGGTCGTGACTTCTAGTGCCAGAGTGAAACACTGGAGGTTGTGACTTCCAGTACCAGTGTGAAACACTGGAGGTCCTGACCTATAATGCCAGTGTGAAACACTGGAGGTCCTGACTTAGTTCCACTGTGAAACACTGGAGGTCCTGACCTATAGTGCCAGTGTGAAACACTGACGCTCCTGACCTATAGTGCCAGGATGGAACACTGGAGGCCCTGACCTCTAGTGCCAGAGTGAAACACTGGAGGTCCTGACTTCTGGGGCCAGTGTGAAATACTGAAGTTCCTGACCTATAGTGCCAGGATGGAACACTGGACGTCCTGACCTCTAGTGCCAGTGTGAGACACTTGAGGTGCAGACCTATAGCGGCCAGAATGGAACACTGGAGGTGCTCACCTATAGTGCCAGGATGGAACACTGGAGGTCCTGACCTATAGGGCCAGGATGGAACACTGGAGGTGCTGACCTATAGTGCCAGTGTGAAACACTTAAGGTCATAACCTATAGTGCCAGGGTGAAACGCTGGAGGTCCTGACCTCTAGTGCCAGGGTAAAACGCTGGACGTCCTGACCTATAGTGCCAGGGTGAAACACTGGATGTGCTGACGTATAGTGCCACTGTGAAATAGTGGAGGTCCTGACTTATAGTGCCAGTGTGAAACACTGAAGGTCCTGACCTATAGTGCCAGGATGGAACACTGGAGGTCGTGACCTATGGTGCTGATGTGAAACACTGGAGGAACTGACCTATAGTGCCAGAGAGAAACACGAGAGGTCTTGACCAATAGTGCCAGAGAGAAACACTGGAGGTCCTGACCTCTAGTGCCAGGGTGAAACACTGGAGGTCCTGACTTCTAATGTCCGAGTGAAACACGGGAGGTCCTGACCTCTAGTACCATAATGAAACACTGGAGATTCCAGACCTCTAGTGCCAAGGTGAAACACTGGAGGTCCTGACCTATAGTGCCAGGGTGAAACACTGGATGTCCTGAATAATGGTGCCAGTGTTTAACACTGGACGTCCTGACCTCTAGTGCCAGGGTGAAAAACTGGAGGTCCTAACCTCTAGTGCCAGAGTGAAACACGGGAGGTCCTGACCTCTAGTACCAGGGTGAAACACTGTAGGTCCAGACCTATAGTGCCAGGGTGAAACACTGGAGGTCCTGACCTATAGTGCAGGGGTGAAACACTGTAGGTCCTGACCTACAGTGCCAAGGTGAAACACCGGAGGTCCTGACCTATAGTGTCAGGATGAAACATTGCAGGTCCTGACCTACTGTATAGTGCCAGTGTGAAACACTGGAGGAACTGACCTATAGTGCCAGAGAGAAACACGAGAGGTCTTGACCAATAGTGCCAGAGTGAAACACTGGAGGTCCTGACTTCAAGTGCCAGTGTGAAACACTATAGGTCCTGACCTATAGTACCAAAGTGAAACACTGAAGGTCCTGACCTATAGTGCCAGGGTGAAACACTGGAGGACCTGACCTATAGTGCCAGGGTGAAGCAGTGGAGGTCCTGTCCTATAGTGCCAGGGTGAAACACTGGAGGTCCTGACCTATAGTGCCAGGGTGAAACACTGGAGGTCCTGACCGATATTGCAGGGAGAAACACTGGACGTCCTCCCCTATAGTGCCAGGGTGAAACACTGGAGGTCCTGTCCTATAGTGCCAGGGTGAAACACTGAAGGTCCTGACCTTTGGTGCAAGTGTGAAACACTGGAGGTCCTGACCTGTAGTGCTAGGGTAAAACACGGGAGGTCCTGAACTACAGTACCAGAATGAAACACGGAAGATCCTGCCCTCTAGTACCAGGGTGAAGCACTGGAGGTCCTATCTTCTCATGACAGGATGGTCCACTGGAGGTCCTGACCTATAGTGCCAGGGTGAAACACTGTAGATCCTGACCTATAGTGCCTGTGTGAAATACTAGAGGTCCTGACCTATAGTACCAAAGTGAAACACTGGAGGACCTGACCTATAATGCCAGGGTGAAGCACTGGAGGTCCTCTCCTATAGTGCCAGCGTAAAACACGGGAGGTCCTCATCTATAGTCCCAGGGTAAAACAAGGGAGGTCCTGACCTATATTGCAGGGTGAAACAATGGAGGCTCCTGACCCATTTGCCAGGGTGAAACACTGGAGGTTGTGACCTATAGTGCCAGGGTGAAACACTGGAGGTCCTAAACTCTAGTGAAGAGTGAAACACGGGAGGTCCTGACCTCTAGTACCAGGGTGACACACTGTAGGTCGTGACCTATAGTGCCAGGGTGAAACATGGGAGGTTCTGACCTATAGTTCCAGAGTGAAACATTGTATGTTCTGACCTATAGTGCCAGGGGGAAACACTGGAGGTCCTGACCTATAGTGCCAGGGTGAAACACTGGAGGTCCTGACCTATGGTGCTGATGTGAAACACTGGAGGTCCAGTAATATAGTGCCAGGATGAAACACTGGAGATGCTGACCTATAGTGCCAGGGTGAAACACTGGAGGTCCTGACCTCTAGTGCCAGGGTGAAACACTGGATGTCCTGACTTCTAATGCCAGAATGAATCACGGGAGGTCCTGACCTCTATTACCAGGGTGAAACACTGAGGTCCTGACCTCTAGAGCCAGGGTGAAACACTGGAGGTCCTGACCTATAGTGCCAGGGTGAAACACTGGAAGTCCAGACCAATGGTGCCAGAGTGAAACGCTGGCGGTCCTAACCTCTAGTGCCAGAGTGAAACACCGGAGGTCCTGACCTCTAGTACCAGGGTGAAACACTGGAGGTCCTGACCTATAGTGCCAGGGTGAAACACTGGAGATCCTAACCTATAGTGCCAGGGCGAAACACTGAAGGTCCTGACTTATAGTGCCAGAGTGAAACACTGGAGGTTGTGACCTATAGTGCCAGAGCGAAACACTGGAGTTCCTGACCTATAGTGCCAGGGTGAAACACTGGAGGTTGTGACCTATAATTGCCAGAGTGAAACACTGGAGGTCCTGACTTCTAGTGCCAGAGTGAAACACTGGAGTTCCTGACTCCTAGTGAAAGTGTGAAACACAGGAGGTCCTGACCTATAGTGCCAGGATGAAACACTGCTGGTCCTGACCTATAGTACAGGGGCGAAACACTGGAGGTCGTGACCTATAGTGCCAGGGTGAAACATGGGAGATCGTGACCTATAGTGCCAGGATGAAATACTGGATTTCCTGACCTATAGTGCAAGAGTGAAACACTGGAGGTCCTGACCTATACTGCCTAGGTGAAACACTGAAGATCCTGACCTATAGTGCCAGAGCGAAACACTGGAGTTCCTGACCTATAGTGCCAGGGTGAAACACTGGGGGTTGTGACCTATAGTGCCAGAGTGAAACATTGGAGGTCCTGACTTCTAGTGCCAGAGTGAAACACTGGAGTCCCTGACTCCTAGTGAAAGTGTGAAACACTGGAGGTCCTGACCTATAGTGCCAGGATGAAACACTGCTGGTCCTGACCTATAGTACCGGGTCGAAATACTGGAGGTCGTGACCTATAGTGCCAGGGTGAAACATGGGAGATCGTGACCTATAGTGCCAGGATGAAATACTTTAGTTCCTGACCTATAGTGCAAGAGTGAAACACTGGAGGTCCTGACCTATACTGCCTAGGTGAAACACTGAAGGTCCTGACATATAGTGCCAGGGTGAAACACTGGAGGTCCTAACCTATAGTGCCAGGGTGAAACACTGAAGGTCCTGACTTATAGTGCCAGAGTGAAACACTGGAGGTTGTGACCTATAGTGCCAGAGCGAAACACTGGAGGTCCTGACCTATAGTGCCAGGGTAAAACGCAGGAGGTCCTCACCTATAGTCCCAGGGTGAAACAAGGGAGGTCCTGACCTATAGTGCCACGGTGAAAAATGGAGGTCGTGACCTATAGTGCCAGGGTAAAACACTGGAGGTCCTGCCCTGCCCCATAGTTCCAGAGAGTGAATCATTGTAGAATTTGACCTATACTGTTAGGAGGAAACACTGGAAGTCCAGACCACGAAAGCAGAGTGAACACTGGAGGCCGTCCTAACCTCTAGTGCCAGAGTGAACACCGGAGTGTCCTGAACACTTCAGTACCAGGGCAAGGTGAAAACACGGAGGTCTCTGGACCATAGTGCCAGGGTGAACACTGGGAGGCCTAACCCAGTGCCAGGGCGAAACACACTGAAGGTCCTGACTTATAGTGCCAGAGTGAAACACTGGAGGTTGTGACCTATAGTGCCAGAGCGAAACACTGGAGTTCCTGACCTATAGTGCCAGGGAGAAACACTGGAGGTTGTGACCTATAATTGCCAGAGTGAAACACTGGAGGTCCTGACTTCTAGTGCCAGAGTGAAACACTGGAGTCCCTGACTCCTAGTGAAAGTGTGAAACACTGGAGGTCCTGACCTATAGTGCCAGGGTGAAACACTGGAGGTCCTGACATATAGTGCCACGGTGAAAAATGGAGGTCGTGACCTATAGTGCCAGGGTAAAACACTGGAGGTCCTGCCCTATAGTTCCAGAGTGAAACATTGTAGGTTCTGACCTATAGTGCCAGGGAGAAACACTGGAGGTCCTGACCTATAGTGCCAGGGTGAAACACTGGAGGTCCTGACCTATGGTGCTGATGTGAAACACTGGAGGTCCAGTTCTATAGTGCCAGGATGAAACACTGGAGGTCCTGACCTATAGTGCCAGGGTGAAAAACTGGAGGTCCTGAACTCTAGTGCCAGGGTGAAACACTGGAGGTCCTGACTTCTAATGCCAGAGGAACACGGAGGTCCTGACTTAGTACCATTGTGAAATATGAGAAACTGACCTATACTGCCTAGGTGAAACACTGAAGGTCCTGAACTATAGTGCCAGGGTGAAACACTGGAGGTCCTACCCTATAGTGCCAGGATGAAATACTGGAGTTCCTGACCTATAGTGCAAGAGTGAAACACTGAAGGTCCTGACTTATAGTGCCAGAGTGAAACACTGGAAGTTGTGACCTATAGTGCCAGAGCGAAACACTGGAGGTCCTGACCTATAGTGCCAGAGCGAAACACTGGAGTTCCTTACCTATAGTGCCAGGGTGAAACACTGGAAGTTGTGACCTATAGTGCCAGAGTGAAACACTGGAGGTCCTGACTTCTAGTGCCAGAGTGAAACACTGGAGTCCCTGACTCCTAGTGAAAGTGTGAAACACTGGAGGTCCTGACCTATAGTGCCAGGATGAAACACTGCTGGTCCTGACCTATAGAGCCAGGGCGAAACGCTGGAGGTCGTGACCTATAGTGCCAGGGTGAAACATGGGAGATCGTGACCTATAGTGCCAGGATGAAATACTGGAGTTCCTGACCTATAGTGCAAGAGTGAAACACTGGAGGTCCTGACCTATACTGCCTAGGTGAAACACTGAAGGTCCTGACCTGTAGTGCCAGGGTGAAACACTGGAGGTCCTAACCTATAGTGCCAGGGTGAAACACTGAAGGTCCTGACTTATAGTGCCAGAGTGAAACACTGGAGGTTGTGACCTATAGTGCCAGAGCGAAACGCTGGAGGTCCTGACCTATAGTGCCAGGGTAAAACGCGGGAGGTCCTCACCTATAGTCCCAGGGTGAAACAAGGGAGGTCCTGACCTATAGTGCCACGGTGAAAAATGGAGGTCGTGACCTATAGTGCCAGGGTAAAACACTGGAGGTCCTGCCCTATAGTTCCAGAGTGAAACATTGTAGGTTCTGACCTATAGTGCCAGGGAGAAACACTGGAGGTCCTGACCTATAGTGCCAGGGTGAAACACTGGAGGTCCTGACCTATGGTGCTGATGTGAAACACTGGAGGTCCAGTTCTATAGTGCCAGGATGAAACACTGGAGGTCCTGACCTATAGTGCCAGGGTGAAAAACTGGAGGTCCTGAACTCTAGTGCCAGGGTGAAACACTGGAGGTCCTGACTTCTAATGCCAGAGTGAAACACGGGAGGTCCTGACCTCTAGTACCATTGTGAAACACTGGAGGTTCTTGACCTCTAGTGCCAGGGTGAAACACTGGAGGTCCTGTCCTATAGTGCCAGGGTGAAACACTCGAGGTCCTGACCTATAGTGCCAGGGTGAAACAGTGGAGGTCCTGACCTATAGTGCCAGGGTGAAACACTGGAGGTCGTGACCTATAGTGCCAGGGTGAAACACTGGAGGTTCTGACCTATAGTGCCAGGTTGAAACACTGGAGGTTGTGACCTTTAGTTCCAGGGTGAAACACTGGAGGTCCTGACCTATAGTATCAGGGTGAAAAACTGGGGGTCCTGACCTATAGTGCCATGATGGAACACTGGAGGTCCTGACCTATATTGTCAGAATGGAACACTGGAGGTGCTGACATACAGTGCCAGTGTGAAAAACTGAAGGTCCTGACCTATATTGCCAGGGTTAAACACTGCAGGTCCTGACCTCTAGTGCCAGGGTAAAACACTATACGTCCTGACCTATAATGCCAGGGTAAAACACCGGAGGTCCTGACCTATAGTGCCAGGATAAAACACTGGAGGTCCTGACCTATAGTGCCAGTGTGAAACACTGAAGGTCCTGACCTATAGTGCCAGGATGGAAGACAGGAGGTCGTGACTTCTAGTGCCAGAGTGAAACACTGGAGGTTGTGACTTCCAGTACCAGTGTGAAACACTGGAGGTCCTGACCTATAATGCCAGTGTGAAACACTGGAGGTCCTGACTTCTAGTTCCACTGAGAAACACTGGAGGTCCTGACTTATAGTGCCAGTGTGAAACACTGACGCTCCTGACCTCTAGTGCCAGAGTGAAACACTGGAGGTCCTGACATCTGGGGCCAGTGTGAAATACTGAAGGTCCTGACCTATAGTGCGAGGATGGAACACTGGACGTCCTGACCTGTAGTGCCAGTGTGAGACACTTGAGGTGCAGACCTATAGTGCCAGAATGGAACACTGGAGGTGCTCACCTATAGTGCCAGGATGGAACAATGGATGTTCTGACCTATAGTGCCAGGATGAATCACTGGAGGTCCTGACCTATAGTACCAGGAAGGAACACTGGAGGTCCTGACCTATAGGGCCAGGATGGAACACTGGAGGTGCTGACCTATAGTGCCAGTGTGAAACACTTAAGGTCATAACCTATAGTGCCAGGGTGAAACGCTGGAGGTCCTGACCTCTAGTGCCAGGGTAAAACACTGGACGCCCTGACCTATAGTGCCAGGGTGAAACACTGGATGTGCTGACGTATAGTGCCAGTGTAAAATAGTGGAGGTCCTGACTTATAGTGCCAGTGTGAAACACTGGAGGTCCTGACCTATAGTGCCAGGATGGAACACTGGAGCTCCTGACCTATAGTGCCAGGATGGAACACTGGAGGTGCTGACCTATAGTGCCAGTGTGAAACACTGGAGGTTTTGACCTTTAGTGGCAGGGTAACCCACTGGAGGTCCTGACCTCTAGTGCCAGAGTGAAACACTGAAGGTCCTGACCTATAATGCCAGCCTGAAACACTGGCGGTCCTGACTTCTAGTGCCAGTGTCAAACTCTGCAGGTCCTGACCCATAGTTCCAGGATGGAACACTGGAGGTCCTGACCTCTAGTGCCAGGGTGAAACACTGGAGGTCCTGACCTATAGTGCTAGTGTGAAACACTGAAGGTCCTGACCTACAGTGCCAGGAAGGAACACTGGAGGTCCTGACCTCTAGTGCCAGGGTGAAACACTGGAGGTGCTCACCTATAGTGCTAGTGTGAAACACTGGAGGTACTGACCTATAGTGCCAGGATGGAACACTAGAGGACCTGACCTATAGTGCCAGGATGGAACACTGGAGGTCCTGACCTATAGTGCCAGGATGGATCACTGGAGGTGCTCACCTATAGTGCTAGTGTGAAACACTGGAGGTACTGACCTATAGTGCCAGGATGGAACACTGGAGGTGCTCACCTATAGTGCCAGGATGGAACACTGGAGGTCCTGATCTATAGTGCCACTATGGAACACTGGAGGTCCTGACCTATAGTGCCAGGGTGAAACACGGGAGATCGTGACCTATAGTGCTAGGTTGAACACTGGAGTTCCTGACCTATAGTGCCAGAGTGAAACACTGGAGGTCCTGACCTATAGTGCCAGGGTGAAACACTGGAGGTCCTGACCTATAGTGCCAGGATGGAACACTGGAGGTCCTGACTTATAGTGCCAGGATGGAACACTCTAGGTGCTGACCTATAGTGCCAGTGTGAAACACTGGAGGTCCTGATCTTTAGTGCCAGGGTGAAAAATTGGAGGTCCTGTCCTCTAGTGCCATTGTAAAACACTGGAGGTCCTAACTTCTACTACCAGTGTGAAACACTGGAGGTCCTGAACTATAGTGCCAGGTTGAAACACTGGAGGTCCTGACCTACAGTGCCAGGGTGAAACACTGGAGGTCCTGACCTATAGTGCAAGGATGAAACACTGAAGGTACTGACTTCTAGTGCCAGAGTGAAACACTGGAGGTCGTGACTTCTAGAGCCAGTGTGAAATACTGAAGGTCCTGACCTATAGTGCCAGGATGGAACACTGAACGTCCTGACCTCTAGTGCCAGGGTGAAACACTGGAGGTTCTTACCTATAGTGCCAGGGTGAAACACTGGAGGTCCTGACCAATAGTCCCAGGATGGAACACTGGAGGTCCTGACCTATAGGGCCAGGATGGAACACTGGAGGTGCTGACCTATAGTGCCAGTGTGAAACACTTAAGGTCATGACCTATAGAGCCAGGGTGAAACACTGGAGGTCCTGACCTCTATTGCCAGGGTAAAACACAGGACGTCCTGACCTATAGTGCCAGGGTGAAACACTGGAGGTGCTGACTTATAGTGCCAGTGTGAAACAGTGGAGGTCCTGACGTAGTGCCAGTGTGAAACACTGGAGGTCCTTACCTATAGTGCCAGGATGGAACACTGGAGCTCATGACCTATAATGCCAGGATGGAACACTGGAGGTGCTGACCTATAGTGCCAGTGTGAAACACTGGAGGTCTTGACCTCCAGTGCCAGAGTAAACCACTGGAGGTCCTGACCTCGAGTGCCAGAGTGAAACATTGAAGGTCCTGACTTCTACTACCAGTGTGAAACACTAGAGGTCCTGACCTATAATGACAGACTGAAACACTGGAGGTCCTGACTTCTAGTGCCAGTCTCAAACACTGGAGGTCCTGACCTATAGTTCCAGGATGGAACACTGGAGGTCCTGACCTCTAGGGCCAGGGTGAAACACTGGAGATCCTGACCTATAGTGCTAGTGTGAAACACTGAAGTTCTGATCTACAGTGCCAGGATGGAACACTGGAGGTCCTGTCCTCTAGTGCCAGGGTGAAACACTGGAGGTTCTGACCTATAGTGCCAGGATGGAACACTGGAGTTCCTGACCTATAGTGCCAGGATGGAACACTGGAGGTCCTGACCTCTAGTGCCAGTGTGAAACACTTGAGGTGCTGACCTATAGTGCCAGGATGGAACACTGGAGGTGTTCACCTATTGTGCCAGGATGGAACACTGGAGGTCCTGACCTATAGTGCCACGATGGAACACTGGAGGTCCTGACCTATAGTGCCAGGGTGAAACACCGGACGTCGTGACCTTTAGTGCCAGGATGAAACACAGGAGTTCCTGACCTATAGTGCCAGAGTGAAACACTGGAGGTCCTGACCTATAGTGCCAGGGTGAAACACTGGAGGTCCTGACCTATAGTGCCAGGATTGAACACTGGAGATTCTGACCTATAGTGCCAGGGTGAAACACTGAAGGTTGTGACCTATAGTGCCAAGGTGAAACACTGGAGGTGCTGACGTCTTGTACCAGTGTGAAACACTGGAGGTCCTGACCTATAGTGCCAGGGTGAAACACTGGAGGTCATGACCTATAGTGCCAGGATGGAACATTGGAGGTCCTGACCTATAGTGCCACGATGGAACACTCTAGGTGCTGACCTATAGTGCCAGTGTGAAACACTGGAGGTCCTGACCTATAGTGCCATGGTGAAAAACTGCAGGTCCTGTCCTCTAGTGCCAGGGTAAAACACTGGAGGTCCTGGCCTCTAATGCCAGAGTGAAACACTGGAGGTCCTAACTTCTACTACCAGTGTGAAACACTGGAGGTCCTCAACTATAGTGCCAGGATGAAACACTGGAGGTCCTGACCTATAGTGCCAGAGTGAAACACTGGAGGTCCTGACCTATAGTGCAAGGGTGAAACACTGGAGGTCCTGACCTAGAGTACAAGGGTGAAACACTGGAGGGCCTGACCTTTAGTGCCAGTGCGAAACACTTTAGGTCCTGACCTATAGTGCCAGGGTAGAACACTGGAGGTCCTGACCTATAGTGCCAGGGTGAAACATTGGAGGTCCTGACGTATATTGCCAGGGTGAAACATTGGAGGTCCTGACCTATATTGCCAGGGTGAAACACTGGAGGTCCTGACCTATAGTGCAAGGGTGAAACAATGGAGGTCCTGACCTATAGTGCCAGGATGAACACTGGAGGTCCTGACCTATAGTGCCAGGGTGAAACACTGGAGGTTGTGACCTATAGTGCCAGGGTGAAACACTGGAGGTGCTGACGTATTGTACCAGTGTGAAACACTTGAGGTCCTGACCTATAGTGCCAGGGTGAAACACTGGAGGTCCTGACCTATAGTACCAGGATGGAACATTGGAGGTCCTGACCTATAGTGCCAGGATGGAACACTCTAGGTGCTGACCTATAGTGCCAGTGTGAAACACTGGAGGTCCTGACCTATAGTGCCATGGTGAAACACTGCAGGTCCTGTCCTCTAGTGCCAGGGTAAAACACTGGAGGTCCTGGCCTCTAATGCCAGAGTGAAACACTGGAGGTCCTAATCTCTACTACCAGTGTGAAACACTGGGAGGTCCCTAACCAGATAGATGAAACACTGAGGTCCTGACCTATAGTGCCAGGGTGAACACTGGAGGTCCTGACCTATAGTGCAAGCAGAACACTGGAGGTCCTGGACCTAGAGTACAAGGGGGTGAAAACACTGGAGGGCCTGACCTTAGTGCCAGTGGTGAAATGACTGTAGGTCCTGACATATAGTGCCAGGGTAGAACACTGGAGGTCCTGACCTATAGTGCCAGGGTGAAACATTGGAGGTCCTGACGTATATTGCCAGGGTGAAACATTGGAGGTCCTGACCTATATTGCCAGGGTTAAACACTGGAGGTCCTGACCTATAGTGCAAGGGTGAAACAATGGAGGTCCTGACCTATAGTGCCAGGATTGAACACTGGAGGTCCTGACCTATAGTGCCAGGGTGAAACACTGGAGGTTGTGACCTATACTGCCAGGGTGAAACACTGGAGGTGCTGACGTATTGTACCAGTGTGAAACACTTGAGGTCCTGACCTATAGTGCCAGGGTGAAACACTGGAGGTCCTGACCTATAGTACCAGGATGGAACATTGGAGGTCCTGACCTATAGTGCCAGGATGGAACACTCTAGGTGCTGACCTATAGTGCCAGTGTGAAACACTGGAGGTCCTGACCTATAGTGCCATGGTGAAAAACTGGAAGTCCTGTCCTCTAGTGCCAGGGTAAAACACTGGAGATCCTGGCCTCTAATGCCAGAGTGAAACACTGGAGGTCCTAACTTCTACTACCAGTGTGAAACACTGGAGGTCCTCAACTATAGTGCCAGGATGAAACACTGGAGGTCCTGACCTATAGTGCCAGGGTGAACTACTGGAGGTCCTGACCTATAGTGCAAGGGTGAAACAGTGGAGGTCCTGACATAGAGTACAAGGGTGAAACACTGGAGGGCCTGACCTTTAGTGCCAGTGTGAAACACTTTAGGTCCTGACCTATAGTGCCAGGGTAAAACACTGGAGGTCCTGACCTATAGTGCCATGGTGAAACATTGGAGGTCCTGACATATAGTGCCAGGGTGAAACATTGGAGGTCCTGAACTATAGTGCCAGGGTGAAACACTGGAGGTCCTGACTTATAGTGCCAAGGTGAATCACTGAAGGTGCTGACTTATAGTACCTGGATGGAACACTGGAGGTGCTGACCTATAGTGCAAGGGTGAAACACTGGAGGTCCTGACCTATAGTGCCACGATGAAACACTAGAGGTTGTGACTTATAGTGCCAGGGTGAAACTCTGGAGGTGCTGACATATTGAACCAGTGTGAAACACTGGAGGTCCTGACCTATAGTGCCAGGGTGAAACACTGGAGGTCCTGACCTATAGTGCCAGGATGGAACAATGGAGGTCCTGACCTATAGTGCCAGGATGGAACACTCTAGGTGCTGATCTATAGTGCCAGTGTGAAACACTGGAGGTCCTGACCTATGGTGCCATGGTGAAAAACTGGAGGTCCTGTCCTCTAGTGCCAGGGTAAAACACTGGAGGTCCTGGCCTCTAATGCCAGAGTGAAACACTGGAGGTCCTAACTTCTCCTACCAGTGTGAAACACTGGAGGTCCTCAAATATAGTGCCAGGATGAAACACTGGAGGTCCTGACCTATAGTGCCAGGGTGAAACACTGGAGGTCCTGACCTATAGTGCAAGGGTGAAACACTGGAGGTCCTGACCTAGAGTACAAGGGTGAAACACTGGAGGGCCTGACCTTTAGTGCCAGTGTGAAACACTTTAGGTCCTGACCTATAGTGCCAGGGTAAAACACTGGAGGTCCTGACCTATAGTGCCAGGGTGAAACATTGGAGGTCCTGACGTGTAGTGCCAGGGTGAAACACTGGAGGTCCTGACCTATAGTACCAGGGTGAAACATTGGAGGTCCTGACCTATAGTGCCAGGGTGAAGCACTGGAGGTGCTGACATATAGTACCTGGATGGAACACTGGAGGTGCTGACCTATAGTGCAAGGGGGAAACAGTGGAGGTCCTGACCTATAGTGCCAGGTTGGAACACTGGAGGTGCTGATGTATTGTGCCAGTGTGAAACACTTGAGGTCCTGACCAATAGTGCCAGGGTGAAACACTGGAGGTCCTGTCCTATAGTGCCAGGGTGAAACACTGGAGGTCCTGACCTATAGTGCCAGGGTGAAACACTGGAGGTTGTGACCTATAGTACCAGGGTGAAATTCTGGAGGTCCTGACCTATAGTCCCAGGGTGAAACACTGGGGGTCCTGACCTATAGTGCCATGATGAAAAACTGGAGGTCCTGACCTA
The DNA here is from genome assembly GCF_018991925.1 of Homarus americanus. Classification (NCBI taxonomy): domain Eukaryota; kingdom Metazoa; phylum Arthropoda; class Malacostraca; order Decapoda; family Nephropidae; genus Homarus; species Homarus americanus. Next base: position 6,707 of record NW_024716345.1, on the reverse strand, counting down.
TAGTGTCTGGATGGAACACTGGAGGTGCTGACATGCAGTGCCAGTGTGAAAAACTGGAGGTCCTGACTTATATTGCCAGGGATAAACACTGGAGGTCCTGACCTTTCGTGCTGGGGTAAAACTCTGGACGTCCTGACCTATAGTGCCCGGGTAAAACACTGGAGGTCCTGACCTATAGTGCCAGGGTAAAACACTGGAGGTCCTGACCTTTAGTGCCAGTGTGAAACACTGAAGGTCCTGACCTATAGTGCCAGGATGGAACACTGTAGGTCCTGACTTCTAGTGCCAGAGTGAAATACTGGAAGTCGTGACTTCTAGTACCAGTGTGAAACACTGGAGGTCCTGACCTATAATGTCAGAGTGAAACACAGGAGGTCCTGACTTCTAGTTCCACTGTGAAACACTGGAGGTCCTGACCTATAGTGCCAGTGTGAAACACTGACGCTCCTGACCTATAGTGCCAGAGTGAAACACTGGAGGTCCTGACCTATAGTGCCAGGGAGAAACACTGGAGGTCCTGACCTATATTACCAGGGTGAAACACTGGAGGTCCTGACCTATAGTGACAGGGTGAAACATTGGAGGTCCTGACCTATAGTGCCAGGATGGAACACTGGAGGTCCTGACCTATATTGCCAAGGTGAATCACTGGAGGTGCTGACTTATAGTACCTGGATGGAACACTGACTTATAGTACCTGGATGGAACACTGGAGGTGCTGGGACCTATAGTGCAAGGGTGAAACACTGGAGGTCCTGACCTATAGTGCTGTGATGGAACACTTATGCTGACGATAGTGCCAGTGTGAAAACACTGGAGTGTCCTGACCAATAGTGTGCCAGTGTGGAAACACTGGAGGTCCTGACCTAGTGCCAGGGTGAAATTGACTGAAGGTCCTGACCCATAGTGCCAGGTGAAACACTGAGTCCTGGACCCATAGTGCCAGGATGGAACACTGCAGGTCCTGACCTATAGGGCCAGGATGGAACACTGGAGGTGCTGACCTACAGTGCCAGTGTGAAACACTTATAGTCATGACCTATAGTGCCAGGGTGAAACACTGGAGGTGCTGACGTATAGTGCCAGTGTGAAACAGTGGAGGTCCTGACTTATAGTGCCAGTGTCAAACACTGGAGGTTCCTAACCTATAGTTCCAGGATGGAACACTGGAGGTCCTGACCTCTACTGCCAGTGTGAAACACTGGAGGTCCTGACCTACAATGGCAGGATGGAACACTGGAGGTCCTGACCTCTAGTGCCAGGGTGAAACACTGGAGGTCCTGACCTATAGTGCTAGTGTGAGAAACTGAAGGTCCTGACGTACAGTGCCAGGATGGAACACTGGAGGTGCTCACCTATAGTGCCAGGATGGAACACTGGAGGTCTTGACCTATAGTGCCAGGATAGAACACTGGAGGTCCTGACCTCTAGTGCCAGTGTGAAACACTGGAGGTGCTGACCTATAGTGCCAGGATGGAACACTGGAGGTTCTGACCTATAGTGCCAGGATGGATCACTGGAGGTCCTGACCTATAGTGCCAGGATGGAGCACTGGAGTTCCTGACCTCTAGTGCCAGTGTGAAACACTGGAGGTCGTGACTTCTAGTATCAGTGTGAAACACTGGAGCTCCTGACCTATAATGACTGACTTCCAGTTCCACTGTGAAACACTGGAGATCCTGATCTATAGTGCCAGTGTGAAACACTGACGCTCCTGACCTGTAGTGCCAGAGTGAAACACTGGAGGTCCTGACCTATAGTGCCAGGGTGAAACACTGGAGGTCCTGACCTATATTACCAGGGTGAAACACTGGAGGTCCTGACCTATAGTGCCAGGGTGAAACATTGGAGGTCCTGACCTATAGTGCCAGGATGGAACACTGGCGGTCCTGACCTATATTGCCAGGGTGAATCACTGGAGGTGCTGACTTATAGTACCTGGATGGAACACTGGAGGTGCGAACCTATAGTGCAAGTGTGAAACACTGGAGGTCCTGACCTATAGTGCCAGGATGGAACACTGGAGGTGCTGACGTATAGTGCCAGTGTGAAACACTGGAGGGCCTGACCAATAGTGCCAGGGTGAAACACTGGAGGTCCTGACCTATAGTGCCAGGGTGAAACACTGAAGGTCCTGACCTATAGTGCCAGGGTGAAACACTGGAGGTCCTGACCTATAGTGCCAGGATGGAACACTGCAGGTCCTGACCTATAGGACCAGGATGGAACACTGGTGGTGCTGACCTATAGTGCCAGTGTGAAACACTTATAGTCATGACCTATAGTGCCAGGGTGAAACACTGGAGGTCCTGACCTCTCGTGCCAGGGTAAAACACTGGACGTCCTGACCTATAGTGCCAGGGTGAAACACTGGAGGTGCTGACGTATAGTGCCAGTGTGAAACAGTGGAGGCCCTGACTTATAGTGCCAGTGTGAAACACTGGAGGTCCTGACGTATAGTGCCAGGATGGAACACTGGAGGTCCTGACCTATAGTGCCAGGATGGAACACTAGAGGTGCTGACATATAGTGCCATTGTGAAACACTGGAGGTCTTGAACTCTAGTGCTAGGGTAAACCACTGGAGATCCTGACCTCTAGTGCCAGAGTGAAACACTGGAGGTCCTGACTTCAAGTGCCAGTGTGAAACACTAGAGGTCCTGACCTATAGTACCAAAGTGAAACACTGAAGGTCCTGACCTATAGTGCCAGGATGAAACACTGGAGGACCTGACCTATAGTGCCAGGGTGAAGCACTGGAGGTCCTGTCCTATAGTGCCAGGGTGAAACACTGGAGGTCCTGACCTATAGTGCCAGGGTGAAACACTGGTGGTCCTCACCGATATTGCAGGGGGAAACACTGGAGGTCCTACCCTATAGTGCCAGGATGAAACACTGGAGGTCCTGTCCTATAGTGCCAGGGTGAAACACTGGAGGTCCTGACCTATAGTACCAGGATGGAACATTGGAGGTCCTGACCTATAGTGCCAGGATGGAACACTCTAGGTGCTGACCTATAGTGCCAGTGTGAAACACTGGAGGTCCTGACCTAGAGTGCCATGGTGAAAAACTGGAAGTCCTGTCCTCTAGTGCCAGGGTAAAACACTGGAGGTCCTGGCCTCTAATGCCAGAGTGAAACACTGGAGGTCCTAACTTCTACTACCAGTGTGAAACACTGGAGGTCCTCAACTCTAGTGCCAGGATGAAACACTGGAGGTCCTGACCTATAGTGCCAGGGTGAAACCCTGGAGGTCCTGACCTATAGTGCAAGGGTGAAACACTGGAGGTCCTGACCTAGAGTACAAGGGAAAAACACTGGAGGGCCTGACCTTTAGTGCCAGTGTGAAACACTTTAGGTCCTGACCTATAGTGCCAGGTAAAACACTGAGGTCCTGACCATAGCAGTGCCAGGGTAAAACTGGAGGTCCTGACCTATACTGCCAGATTGAACACTGAGGTCCTGACCTATAGTGCCGTGGGTGAAACACTGAGGTCCTGACCTATACTGCCAGGATTAAACACTGGAGGTCCTGACCTATAGTGCCAGTGGGATGAAAACACTGAGGTTGTGACTTTAGTGCCAGGTGAAACACTGGAGGTGTTGATATATTGAACCAAAGTGTGAAAATACTGAGGTTCCGAATTTATAGTGCCAGGGTGAAACACTGGAGGTCCTACCCTATAGTGCCAGGGATTGAACATTGAGGTCCTGAATCTATAGTGCTGTGACGGAACACCTAGGTGCTGACTCATAGTGCCAGGAAACACTGAGGTCCTGTCCTCTAGTGCCAGGGTAAAACACTGGAGGTCCTGGCCTCTAATGCGAGAGTGAAACACTGGAGGTCCTAACTTCTACTACCAGTGTGAAACACTGGAGGTCCTCAACTATAGTGCCAGGATGAAACACTGGAGGTCCTGACCTATAGTGCCAGGGTGAAACACTGGAGGTCCTGACCTATAGTGCAAGGGTGAAACACTGGGGGTCCTGACCTAGAGTACAAGGGTTAAACACTGGAGGGCCTGACCTTTAGTGCCAGTGTGAAACACTTTAGGTCCTGACCTATAGTGCCAGGGTAAAACACTGGAGGTCCTGACCTATAGTGCCAGGGTGAAACATTGGAGGTCCTGACGTATAGTGCCAGGGTGAAACACTGGAGGTCCTGACCTATAGTACCAGGGTGAAACATTGAGGTCCTGACCCATAGTGCCAGGGTGAAGCACCTCGAGGTGCCGACTTATAGTAATCGGATGCCGGACCACTGGAGGTGCCACCATAGTGCAAGTGTGGAAATGGTGAGGTCCTGACCTATAGTGCCAGGATGGAAACACCGGAGGTGCTGGGATGGAGCAGCCAGTGTGAACACTTGAGGTCCTGACCAATAGTGCCAGGGTGAAACACTGGAGGTCCTGTCCTATAGTGCCAGGGTGAAACACTGGAGGTCCTGACCTATAGTGCCAGGGTGAAACACTGGAGGTTGTGACCTATAGTACCAGGGTGAATTACTGGAGGTCCTGACCTATAGTGCCAGGGTGAAACACTGTGGGTCCTGACCTATAGTGCCATGATGAAACACTGGAGGTCCTGACCTATAGTGTCTGGATAGAACACTGGAGGTGCTGACATGCAGTGCCAGTGTGAAAAACTGGAGGTCCTGACTTATATTGCCAGGGTTAAACACTGGAGGTCCTGACCTTTAGTGCTGGGGTAAAACTCTGGACGTCCTGGACTCATAGTGCCCGGTAAACACTGAGTGTCCTGACCTATAGTGCCAGGGTAAACACTGGAGGTCCTGACCTTTAGTGCCAGTGTGAAACACTGAAGGTCCTGACCTATAGTGCCAGGATGGAACACTGGAGGTCCTGACTTCTAGTGCCAGAGTGAAATACTGGAAGTCGTGACTTCTAGTACCAATGTGAAACACTGGAGGTCCTGACCTATAATGCCAGAGTGAAACACTGGAGGTCCTGACTTCTAGTTCCACTGTGAAACACTGGAGGTCCTGACCTATAGTGCCAGTGTGAAACACTGACGCTCCTGACCTATAGTGCCAGAGTGAAACGCTGGAGGTCCTGACCTATAGTGCCAGGGAGAAACACTGGAGGTCCTAACCTATATTACCAGGGTGAAACACTGGAGGTCCTGACCTATAGTGCCAGGGTGAAATATTGGAGGTCCTGACCTATAGTGCCAGGATGGAACACTGGAGGTCCTGACCTATATTGCCAGGGTGAATCACTGGAGGTGCTGACTTATAGTACCTGGATGGAACACTGGAGGTGCTGACCTATAGTGCAAGGGTGAAACACTGGAGGTCCTGACCTATAGTGCCAGGATGGAACACTGGAGGTGCTGACGTATAGTGCCAGTGTGAAACACTTATAGTCATGACCTATAGTGCCAGGGTGAAACACTGGAGGTCCTGACCTCTAGTGCCAGGGTAAAACACTGAAGGTCCTGACCTATAGTGCCAGGGTGAAACACTGAAGGTCCTGACCTATAGTGCCAGGGTGAAACACTGGAGGTCCTGACCTATAGTGCCAGGGTGAAACACTGAAGGTCCTGACCTACAGTGCCAGGGTGAAACACTGGAGGTCCTGACCTATAGTGCCAGGATGGAACACTGCAGGTCCTGACCTATAGGGCCAGGATGGAACACTGGAGGTGCTGGACCTCCAGTGAAAAGCAGTGTGAACAATTCTATAGTCATGACCCATAAGTGCCAGGGTAAAACACTGGACGTCCTGACCTATAGTGCCAGGGTGAAACACTGGAGGTGCTGACGTATAGTGCCAGTGTGAAACAGTGGAGGTCCTGACTTATTGTGCCAGTGTCAAACACTGGAGGTTCCTCACCTATAGTTCCAGGATGGAACACTGGAGGTCCTGACCTCTACTGCCAGTGTGAAACACTGGAGGCCCTGACCTACAATGGCAGGATGGAACACTGGAGGTCCGGACCTCTAGTGCCAGGGTGAAACACTGGAGGTCCTGACCTATAGTGCCAGTGTGAAACACTGGAGGTGCTGACCTATCTTGCCAGGATGGAACACTGGAGGTGCTCACCTATAGTGCCAGGATGGAACACTGGAGGTCTTGACCTATAGTGCCAGGATAGAACACTAAAGGTCCTGACCTCTAGCGCCAGTGTGAAACACTGGAGGTGCTGACCTATAGTGCCAGGATGGAACACTGGAGGTTCTGACCTATAGTGCCAGGATGGAACACTGGAGGTCCTGACCTATAGTGCCAGGATGGAGCACTGGAGTTCCTGACCTCTAGTGCCAGTGTGAAACACTGGAGGTCGTGACTTCTAGTATCAGTGTGAAACACTGGAGCTCCTGACCTATAATGACTGACTTCTAGTTCCACTGTGAAACACTGGAGATCCTGATCTATAGTGCCAGTGTGAAACACTGACGCTCCTGACCTGTAGTGCCAGAGTGAAACACTGGAGGTCCTGACCTATAGTGCCAGGGTGAAACACTGGAGGTTCTGACCTATATTACCAGGGTGAAACACTGGAGGTCCTGACCTATAGTGCCAGGGTGAAACACTGAAGGTCCTGACCAATAGTGCCAGGGTGAAACACTGGAGGTCCTGACCTATAGTGCCAGGGTGAAACACTGAAGGTCCTGACCTATAGTGCAAGGGTGAAACACTGGAGGTCCTGACCTATAGTGCCAGGATGGAACACTGGAGGTGCTGAGG
>NW_024716344.1:0-18667 GCF_018991925.1 Homarus americanus | reverse complement strand
GCCAACAAAACTCTCAGTCACAGCTCAGACCACCACTCACCTACAGCACTCCTAGTCACAGCTCACCACCACTCGCCTACCACACTCTTAGTCACAGCTCTCACCAGCACTCGCCTGCACAACACTCCCAGTCACAGCTCTCACCACCTCTCGCCTACAACCTCCCAGTCACAGCTCTCACCACCACTCGCCTACAAAACTCCCAGTCACAGCTCTCACCACCACTCGCCTACATAACTCCAAGTCACAGCTCTCACCACCACACGCCTACAGCATTCAAGTCAATGCTCTCGCTACCACACGTGGCCACAACACTCCCAGTCACGGCTCTCACCACCACTCGCCTACAGGACATGCCAGATCGGCTCTCACCACCACTCGCCTACAAAACTCCTAGTCACAGCTCTCACCACCCCTCGCCTACCACAATTCCAGTCGCAGCTCTCACCACCACTCGCCTACGACACTCCTAGTCACAGCTCTCACCACCACTCGCTTACACAGCAATCCGCGCTCACCACCACTCGCCTACAACCACTCTCAGTCTGGCTCTCACCACCACTCCCCTACCACTCTCAGTCACGTCTCACCACCACTCGCCTACAACAATCCTGCTCCACAGCTCTCACCACTCGCCTACAACACTCAGTCACAGCTCTCACACTCGCCTGCAACCTCCTAGTCACAGCTCTCACCACCACTCGCCTCTCGGCACTCAGTCACGCTCTCACCACCACTCGCCTACAACTCTCCAGCCATCTCTGACCACTGCTAAACAGCACTCCCAGTCACAGCGCTCACCACCCTTCGCCTCAACACTCAGTCACAGCTCTCACCACCACTCGCCACAACACTGCAGTAACGGCTCTCACCAACACTCGCCTACAAAACTCCTAAGTCACAGCTCTCACCACCACTCGCCTACAACCTTCTAGTCACAGTCTTACCACCTCGCCTACAGCACCAGTCGTTGCTCTCACCACCACTCGCCTACAACACTCCTGGTCACAGCTCTCACCACAACTCGCTTACAACACTCTTAGTCACAGGTCTCACCCAGCACTCGCCACAACACTTCCAGTCACAGCTCTCCACTCATACCAACCTCTCATCACAGCCTCACCAACACTCGCCAACAACCATCTGTCCCGTCTCACCACCACTCGCCTACAACACTCTAGTACAGCTCTCACACCACTCGCCTACAACACTCCCAGTCACCTCTCACCACCTCTCGCCTCACTCCCAGTCGCAGCTCTCACCACCACTCGCCTACAACACTCCCTGGTCACAGCTCTCACCACCACTCGCCTACAATACTCTTAGTCACAGCTCTCATCAGCACTCGCCTGCAACACTCCTAGTCACAGTTCTCCCGCCATCGCCTACTACACTCACAGTCAGCTCTCACCACCACTCGCCAACAACAATCTCAGTCACAGCTCTGACCAACCCTAGCCACTCCTAGTCACAGCTATGACCACCACTCTCTTACAACACTCCCAGTCACATTTCCGACACCACTCGCCTACAACTCTCCCAGCCACATCTCTGACCACCACTTGCCACAGCACTCCCTGGTCAGCTCTCCCCACCACTCGCCTACAACCTCCCAGTCACAGCTCTCATCACCACTCTCCTACAACACTCCCAGTCACAGTTCTCACCACCACTCGCCTACAGCATTCCAAGTCACAGCTCTCAACACCTCAAGCCTACAACGCCTCCCATTACGGCTCTCACCACCACTCGCCTACAACACTGCGAGTAACGGCTCTCACCAACACTCGCCTACAAAACACCAAGTCACAGCTCTCACCACCACTCGCCTACAACCTCCTAATCACAGCTCACCACCCACCACTCACAACACTCTTAGTCACAGCTCTCACCAGCACTCGCCTACAACACTCCCAGTCACACCTCACCACCACTCGCCTTCAACACTCCCAATCACAGCTCTCACCACCACTCGCCACAACACTCCCAGTCACAGAGTCTCACCACTCGCCTACAACACTCCTAGTCAGGCTCTCACCACCACTCGCCTACAACAATCCAGTCACTGCTCTCACCACCCTGCCTACTACAGTCCCAGTCACAGCTCTCACCACTACTCGCCAACAAACTCTCAGTCACAGGTCTGACCACCACGCTACAGCACTCCTGGTCACAGCTCTGACAACCACTCTCTTACAACCTCCCAGTCACATCTCTGACCACCACGCCTACAGCACTTAGTCTGGTTCGCACCAGCACTCGCCTACAACACTCCTAGTCACAGCTCACCACCTGTCGCCTACAACACTCCTAGTCACAGCTCACCACCACTCGCCTACAGCACTCCCAGTCCAGCTCTCACCACCACTCGCCTACAACTCCCAGTCATCTCTCATCACCACTCGGCTACAGCACTCACAGTCACAGCTCTCCACCACCACTCGCCAACAAAACTCAGTCACAGCTCTCACCACCACACGCCTACAGCATTCCAGTCACAGCTCTCGCTACCACACGTGTACAATACTCCAGTCACGCCTCTCACCACCACTCGCCTACAGCACTGCTAGTCCGGCTCTCACCACCATCGACTACAAAACTCCGGTCCTGGAGCTCACCACCACTCTCCTGCACTCCCAGTCACACCTCTCACCACCTCCCGCCTACCACTCCCAGTCGCAGCTCTCACCACCACTCGCCTACAACACTCTAGTCACAGCTCACCACCACCCGCCTACAATACTCTTGGTCACAGCTCTCACCAGCACTCGCCTACAACACTCCCAGTCACAGCTCTCACCACCACTCGCTTACAACACTCCCAGTCACAGCTCTCATCACCACTCGCCGACAAGACTCCCAGTCACAGCTCTCACCACCACTCGCCTACAACACTCCCAGTCACAGCTCTCACCACACTCGCCTACAACAATCCCAGTCACAGCTCTCACCACCACTCGGCTACAACACTCCAAGTCACAGATCTCACCACCACTCGCCACAACACTCCAGTCACAGCTCACCACCACTCGCCTGCAACACTCCAGTCACAGCTCTTACCACCACTCGCCTGCAACACTCTTAGTCTCAGCTCTCACCACCACTCTCCAACAAAACTCCTGGTCACAGCTCTCACCATCATCGCCTACAACACTCCCAATCGGCTCTCACCACCACTCGCCTTCAGTACTCCAGTCACGGCTCTCACCACCACTCGCCTTCAACACTCCCAGTCACAGTTTTCCCACCACTCGCCTCGACAATCAGTCACTGCTCTTACCGCCACTCGCCTACCACTCCCACAGTCACAGCTCTCACCCACTACTCGCCAACAAAACTCTCAGTCACAGCTCTGACCACCACTCACCTACAGCACTACTAGTCACAGCTCACTAACCACTCGCCACAACACTTCCAGTCACAGCTCTCACCACCACTCGCCTACAACTCTCCTAGTCACAGCTCACCACCATTCGTACAGCACTCCCAGTCACAGCTCTAACCACTACTCGCCTACAACACTCCCAGTCACAGCTCTCACCACCACTCGCCTACGCTCCCAGGACACAGCTCTCACCACCTGCGCCTACAGCTTCAAGTCACAGCTCTCACTACCACACGTGTACAACTTCTCCCAGTCACGGCTCTCACCACCTCGCCTACAACACTCCAGTCACAGCTCACCACCTCTCCTACAAAATCAGTCACAGCTCTCACCACTACTCGCCTACAACGCCCTACTCACAGCTCACCTCCACTCGCCTACAACACTTTTAGTCACAGCTCTCACCAGCACTCTTTCACAACACTCCCATTCACAGCTCACCACCACTCCTAACACTCCAGTCACAGCTCTCACCACCACTCGCCTACAACACTCAGTCTCAGCTCTCACCACCACTGGCCGAAACAATATCCAGTCACAGCTCACCACTACCACTCGCCTACAACATCCCAGTCACGGCTCTCTACCACTCGCCTTCAGCACTCCCAGTCACGCTCTCTCACCACCACTCGCCTACAAACTCCCAGTCACAGCTCTCACCACCACTCGCCTACAACCTCCCATTCACAGCTCTCACCACCACTCTACGCACTCCCCAGTCGCATCTCACCACCACTCGCCTACAACACTCACAGAGCAGCTCTCACCACGCCTGCTCTCACGTCACATCTGTCCCAGCCTCACTTCAACACCCCCAGTCACAGCTCTCACCACCACTCGCCTGCACTCTAGTCACAGCTCTGACCACCACTCGCCTCTACTCCCCAGTCATATCTCTCCCACCACCATTCGCCTACAACTCTCCCAGTCACATCTCTGACCACCACTTGCCTGCGCTCTAGTCACAGTTCTCATTAACTCGCCTACAACACTCCCAGTACAGCTCTCTTCTCTCGCCTAACCTCCCAGTCACAGCTCTCCACCACCACTCGCCACTCTTGGTCAGGCTCTCACCACCACTCGCCTACAGCTCCTGGTCACAGCTCTCACCACCACTCGCCTACTGACTCCTCCCAGTCACAGCTCTGACAACCACTCGCCTACAGCCTCCCAGTCACGGCTCTCACCACCACTCGCCTGCAACACTGCCAGTCACGGCTCTCACCACCACTGGCCTGCTGCTTTCCTAGTCACAGCTCTCACCACTCGCCTGCCTCCCAGTCACTCTCACCACCACACTCCCAGTCAACAGCTCTCTCCACCATTCGCCTACAACACTCCCAGCAGCTCTCCACCACTCGCCTACAACACTCCCAGTCACATCTCTGACCAATGCTCGTCAACAACACCCTCAGTCAGACTCTCACCACCACCCCGCTACCACTCTGGTCACGCTCTCGACCACCATTCCCTAACACTCTCAGAGTCACATCTCTCACCACCACTCTTCTAGCTATCCCATTCACGTCTCCTGACTGCCACGCCTGCAGCACTCCTGGTCACAGCTCTCACCACCACTCGCCTACAACACTCGGCTCACAGCTCTCACCACCACTCGCCTACAACACTCCGAGTCACAGCTCTCACCACTCGCCTACAGCATTCCAAGTCACAGCTCTCACACCACCTCAGCCTACAACACTCCCAGTCACGGCTCTCACCACCACTCGCCTGCTACTGCCAGTCACAGCTCTCACCACCACTCGCCTACAAAACTCAAGTCACAGCTCTCACCACCACTCGCCTACAACACTCCCAGTCACAGCTCTCACCACCACTCGCCTACAACACTCCCAGTCGTAGCTCTCCACCACACTCGCCTACAACACTCCCAGTCACAGCTCTCACCCACACTCGCCACAGCTTGCTCTTGGTCACAGCTCTCACCACCACTCGCCTGCAACACTCCCAGTCACAGCTCTCACCCACCGCCTCTTTCCAGCACTCCTGGTCACAGCTCTCACCACCATTCGCCTAACTCTCCTGTCACATCTCTCACCCCTAGCCTCTTAGTCACAGCTCTCACCTTTTCGCCTAGCTACTCCCAGTCTGGCCTCTCACCACCACTCGCCTACACTCCTGGTCCAGCTCTCACCACTCGCCTACAGCACTCCCAGTCCATCTCTCCGCCACCACTCGCCTAACTCTCCCAGTCCACATCTCAGCCCACTCGCCTACAGCATTCCAAGTCACAGCTCTCACCACCACTCGTCTACAACCCTCCTAGTCACAGCTCTCACCACCACTCGCCTGCTACTTAGTCGCTCTCTGCTTTCATACCTCTCCAGTCTCGCTCTCACCACTCGCCTGCTTGCTCCATTCCCACAGCTCTCACCACCACTCGCCTACTTACTCCCAGTCACAGCTCTCACCACCTCTCGCCTACAACACTCCCAGTCACAGCTCTCACCACCACTCCTTTGCTTACTCCCTACTCTGTCACCACCACTCGCCTACAACACTTTTAGTCACAGCTCTCACCACCACTCGCCTACAACACTCCCAGTCACAGCTCTCACCACCACTCGCTACAACACTCCCATGTCACGTCTCTACTCGCACAGCACTCTAGTCACAGCTCTCACCACCATTGGCCTACAACAATCCCAGTACGGCTCCACTACCACTCGCCTACAGCATTCCCCAGTCACAGCTCTCACCACCACTCCTAACTTTCAACCTCCCAGTCACGGCTCTCTCACCAATCTCCTTCCTCCCAGTCACGGCTCTCACCACCACTCGCCTCTAGCCTCCCAGTCACAGCTCTCACCTCTCTGCCTACACTCCTGCTCAGGCTCTCACCACCTCGCCTGCAGTCACTGCTCCACTGGCCTCGCCTGCTAGACTCCCAGTCTTGCTCTCACCCACTCGCCTACAACCTCCTGTCTCAGGGTCTCACCACCGCCTTACTTCAACACTCACAGTCTCAGCTCTCACCACCATTTGTCTACAAGTCAGTCACAGCTTTCCACTACCACTCGCCTACAACATTTCCCAGTCACCTTTCACCACCTGGCTTTAGCCTCCAATCACGCTCTCTGTCTTCCAGCACTCTCCTTTGGGCCTCCACCCCAGCACTTTCTGGCCACGCCATCTGTTGTCCAGTCTGCAGCACCACAGGTCCGCGCCATCTGGGGCAGAGCACAGTGTGTCGTCTTAGTTTGAGTTTCCTTCTCTATCCTGGTTGTTGCGTCACCTCCTCAAAGTCTTCTTTGTCAGCTCAATTCGGCTTAGCTCTGAGAGTAACCACAGATCATCTCCTCTAAGCCACCGTTACTGCCTTCCTACCCTTCTACAATACTCAGCCTACTCGTCCCAACCATCTCAGCTCTCACTTAGTTGTATCTTGTATTAATTTCCCTCCCTTTGGTATTTTATGTTTATTATGTATATACTGTTATGTTTAGGTTATTTTGGTTAAGTGGTAATCTGAATATTTTGTTAAGAGATTGTGTTGTTTATTATATACAACTTTTGTCTTTGTCTACTTTTATAGTCAGTTGTCTGTTTTTTGTTATTTTGTTGGGAATCTGGGCAATATACTTCTCGTCAACTCATGGAACTCCCATTCACAGCTCTCACCACCAATCGCCTCTGTACTCCCAGTCTGGCTCTCTACCTCCTTCTGCCTCCCCAGTCAGGCTCTCACCTGCACTCGCCTGCCTCCTGCTCGGCTCTCACCACCACTCGCCACAACACTTTAGTCACAGCTCTGACCCACTCACCTGCAGCAATCCTGGTCACAGCTCTCCCCATAAACACTCTGTCCACGTCTGCAACACTCTCTACCACTCGTACTGCACTCAGTCACAGCTCTCACCCACTCGCCTACAACTCCCAGTCCATCTCTGACCACTCCTTTACAGAACTCCCAGTCTGGTTCACCACCACTCGCCTACAACACTCTCAGTCAAGCTCTCACCAAACTCGGCCTAGCACTCACCCAGTCAGCTCTCACCACCACTCGTCTACAACAATCCCAGTCACTTGCTCTCTGCACTCGCCTACTACACTCCGATCCTGGCTCTCCCAGCATCTCCTTCAGCACTCTCAGTCACGGCTCTGACCAACACTGCATACCGCCTAGTACAGCTATGACACAACTCTCTTACAACCTCCCAGTCCTTCTCTTATCACCATTCTGCTCTCCCAGTCCTTCTCTGACTACCGCCTCTGGCACTCCTAGTCATGGCTCTCAACCACTCGCCTGTGCTCCCAGTCTGGCTCTCATCACCACTCGCCTTCAACCTCCCAGTCACAGCTCAGCCACTCGCCTCCAGCATTCTGAGTCCCACAGTTCTCACCACCTCAAGCCTACCTCCAGTTACGGCTCTCACCAATCGCCTACAACACTCCAGTCACAGCTCTCCACCACTCGCCTCCTGGCTCAGTCACAGCTCTCACCACCACTCCTCTACAACACTCTGGTTACAGCTCTCACCTCCTCTCGCCACTCTTAGTCTGGCTCTCACCTTCCACTTCCTGCCTCCCAGTCACAGCTCTATACCACTCGCCTACAACACTCCCAGTCACAGCTCCTACCACACGCCTACAGCATTCCGTCACAGCTCTCAACCACCACGTTACAACACTCCCAGTCACGGCTCTCACCACCACTCGCCTCCAACCTCCCTCACAGCTCTCACCCTCTCGCCACAAAACTCCCAGTCACTGGCTCTCACCACCTCGCCTACAACACTCCCAGTCATCTCTGACCACCACTCGTCTAGCTCTCCAGTCACATCTCCTGACCACCACTCGCCTACAGCACTCCAGTCACAGCTCTAACCACCACTCGCCCTGCCTCCCATTCACAGCTCTCACCACAACTCACCTGCTCCCGACAGCTCTCACCACCACTCGCCTACTACACTCACAGTCACAGCTCTCACCACTACTCGCCAACAAAACTCTCAGTCACAGCTCTGACCACCACTCACCTACAGCACTCCTAGTCACAGCTCTCACCACCACTCGCCTACAACACTCTTAGTCACAGTTCTCACCACACTCGCCTCGCTCCCAGTCACATCTCTGCCACCACTCGCCTACAGCACTCCCAGTCACAGCGCTCACCACCACTCGCCTACAACACTCTTAGTCACAGCTCTCACCAGCACTCGCCTACAACACTCCCAGTCACAGCTCTCCCACAACCACTCGCTTGCCTCCCAGTCACAGCTCTCATCACCACTCCTTCCACAACCTCCCTAGTCACAGCTTTCACCACCACTCGCCTACAACAATCCCAGTCACAGCTCTCACAACCTCTCCCTTCTACACTCTGGTCCCAGCTCACCACCACTCGCCACAACACTCTTAGTCACAGCTCTCACCACCACTCGCCTACAAACCTCCTAGTCACAACTCTCCCTGCTCGCCTACAACACTCCCAGTCACGGCTCTCCACCACCTCGCCTTCAGTACTCCTAGTCACGGCTCTCCACCACTCGCCTTCAACACTCCCAGTCTCAGCTTTCACCACCACTCGCCTACAACAATCTCAGTCACTGCTCTTCGCCACTCGCCTACTACACTCACAGTCAGTCTCCACTACTCGCCAACAAAACTCTCAGTCACAGCTCTGACCACCACTCACCTACAGCACTCCTAGTCACAGCTCTCACCACCACTCGCCTCCAACACTGTCAGTCAGACCTCTCACCACCACTCGCCTACAACTCTCCTAGTCACAGCTCTCACCACCACTCGCCTACAGCACTCCCAGTCACAGCTCTAACACCACTCGTACAAAACTCCCAGTCACACCTCTCACCACTCGCCTACAACACTCCAGACACAGCTCTCACCACCACACGCCTACAGCATTCCAAGTCACAGCTCTCACTACCACGTGCCACTCCCAGTACGGCTCTCCCCCACTCGCCTACAACACTCCCAGTCACAGCTCTCACCACCTCTCGCCTACAAAACTCCCAGTCGCAGCTCTCACCACCACTCGCCTACAGCACTCCCAGTCACATCTCTGACCACCACTCTTAAACAACTCCCCAGTCACATCTCTGACCACCACTCGCCTACAGCACTCCCAGTCACAGCTCTAACCACCAGTCGCCTACAACACTCCCATTCACAGCTCTCACCACCACTCACCTACAACACTCCCAGTCACAGCTCTCACCACCACTCGCCTACTACACTCCACAGTCACGCTCTCACTACTGCTCAACAAAACTCTCAGTCACAGCTCTGACCACCACTCACCTACAGCACTCCTAGTCACAGCTCTCACCAGCACTCGCCTACAACCTCCCAGTCACGCTCTCACCACCACTCGCCTGCCTCCTAGTCACAGCTCTCACCACCACTCGCCTACAGCACTCCCAGTCACATCTCCCCACCACCACTCGCCACAACTCTCCCAGTCACATCTCTGACCACCACTCGCCTACAGCACCCCACTTGTCCACAGCTCTAACCACCACTTCGCCTACAACGCTCCCAGTCACAGCTCTCACCACCACGCCTACAGCATTCCAAGTCTCGCTCTCACTACCACACGTGTACAACACTCCCAGTCACGGCTATCACCACCACTCCCTACAACACTCCCAGTCACAGCTCTCACCACCTCTCGCCTACAACACTCCCAGTCGCAGCTCTCACCACCACTCGTCTACCTCCCAGTCACAGCTCTCACCACCATCGCCTACAACCTCCCAGTCTCAGCTCTCACCACCTACTGGCCTACAACAATCCCATCACAGCTCTCACTACCACTTGCCTAACCTCCCAGTCACGGCTCTCACCACCACTCGCCTTCAACACTCCCAGTCACGGCTCTCACCACACTCGCCTTGAACTCCCTTCGCTCTCTCACTCACCTACAACAATCTCAGTCACTGCTCTTGCCACTCCTCTACACTCACTGTCACAGCTCTCACCACTACTCGCCAACAAAACTCTCAGTCACGCTCACCACGACTCGCCTATAGCACTCCCAGTCACGCTGTCACCACCACTCACCTACAACTCCCAGTCACATCTCTGACCACCACTCCTTGACAGCACTCCCAGTCACAGCTCTCACCACCACTCGTCTACAACCTCCCAGTCACAGTTCTCACCACCACTCGCCTACAACAATCCCAGTCACTGCTCTCACCCGCCACTTGCCTACAACCTCCTGCTCACAGCTCTCACACACTCGCCTACAACCTTTTAGGCACGGCTCTCCTGGCACTCGCCTACAACCCTCCCAGCCACAGCTCTCACCACCAATCGACTACACTCCCAATCACAGCTCTCACCGACTCGCCTACAACCTCCGAGTCTCAGCTCTCAACCACTGGCTTACAACAATCCCAGTCACAGCTTTCACTACCACTCGCCTACCACACTCCCAGTCACGGCTCTCACCACCACTCATGCGCTCCCAGTCACTCTCTCACACCACCCGCCTTGCCTCCTAGTCACAGCTCTCACCACCAATCACTTACAGCTCCCAGTCACAGCTCTCACCACCACTCGCCTGCAACACTCAGTCTCAGCTCTCACCACCACTGGCTTACAACAATCCCAGTCACAGCTCTCACTACCGCTCAACACAGCACTCCCAGTCGCGCTCACCACCACTCGGCAACAAACTCTCAGTCACAGCTCTGACCACCACTCCTACAGCACTCCTAGTCAGGCTCTCACCACCACTCGCCTACAACACTGTCAGTCAGACCTCTCACCACCACTCGCCTACAACTCTCCTAGTCACAGCTCTCACCACCACTCGCCTACAGCACTCCCAGTCACAGATCTAACCACCACTCGCCTACAACACTCCCAGTCACAGCTCTCACCACTACTCGCCAACAAAACTCTCTCAGTCACAGCTCTGACCACCACTCCCCCTGGCCTCCTAGTCACAGCTCTCACACCACTCGCCTCAGGCACTCCAGTCACAGCTCTCACCACCACTCGCCTACAACTCTCTGGTCACATCTCTGACCACCACTCGCTTACAGCAATCCCAGTCTGGCGCTCACCACCACTCGCCTACAACACTCCCAGTCACAGCCCTCACCACCACTCGCCTACAACAATCCCATTCACTGCTCCCACCATTCGCCTACAACACTCCTAGTCACAGCTGTTGCCCTCTCACCTACAACACTGGTGTTTGCTCTCACCACCACTCGCACAACACTCCTAGTCACAGCTCTCCCACCACTCGCTTACAACACTCTTAGTCCTCTCACCAGCACTCGCCTACAACACTCCCAGTCACAGCTCTCACCACCACTCGCCTACAACTCCTCCAATCACAGCTCTCCCCCACTCGCCTACAACACTCCCAGTCCAAGTCTCACCACCACTCGCCTACAACACTCCTAGTCACAGCTCTCACCACCACTCGCCCTTACTCCAGTCCTCAAGTCTCACCACCTCTGCCTACAACACTCCTAGTCACGCTCTCACCCACTCGCCTACAACACTCCCAGTCACCTCCTAACCACCTCTCGCCTACCACTCCCAGTCGCAGCTCTCACCACCACTCGCTACAACACTCCTAGTCACAGCTCTCAACTCGCCTACAATACTCTTACTCACAGCTCTCACCAGCCTCCTATGCCTCCAGTCACAGCTCTCACGCCCACCTGCCTACTATACTCACAGTCAAAGCTCTCTCCTGGCAAGCCTCTCAGTCACAGCTCTGACCAACACTAGCATGCCGCACTCCTAGTCACCTTTGACCACCACTCTTACAACCTCCCAGTCACATCTCTGCCACCACTCGCCTACAACTCTCCCAGTCACATCTCCCACCACTTGCCTAGCACTCCTTGTCACGCTCTCACCACCATCTGCCTCCCAGTCACAGCTCTCATCACTACTCGCCTACAACACTCCCAGTCACAGCTCTCCACCACCACTCGCCTACAGCATTCCAAGTCACAGCTCTCAGCACCTCCACAGCTAAACACTCCCAGTGCAGCTCTCACCACCACTCGCCACAACACTGCCAGTAACGGCTCTCACCAACATCGCTACAAAACTCCAAGTCACAGCTCTCACCACCACTCGCCTACAACCTCCTAGTCACAGCTCTTACCACCTCTGCCTACCTCCAGTCGTTGCTCTCACCACCACTCGCCTACAACCTCTCGTCACAGGTCTCACCACCACTCCTTACAACACTCTTAGTCACGCACTCACCAGCACTCGCCTACAACACTTCCCAGTCACACCTCTCACCACCACTCGCCTACAACACTCCCAATCACAGCTCTCACCACCACTCGCCTACAACACTCCCAGTCACAAGTATCACCACCACTCGCCTACAACACCCAAGTCAGAGCTTCACCACCACTTCGCCTACAACAATCCCAGTCACTGCTTCACTACCACTCGCTTCTACACTCCCAGTCACACCACCACTTCGCCAACAAAACTCCCAGTCACAGTCTGACCACCACTTGCCTACAGCACTCCTAGTCACAGCTCTGACCACCACTCTCTTACAACACCTCCTAGTCACATCTCTCACCACCACCTTCGCCTACAACTCTCCCAGTCACACGCTGACCACCACGTGCCTACAGCACCCTCAGTCACAGCTCACCAGCACTCGCCTACAACACTCCCAGTCACAGCTCACCACCTCTTACAACACTCCTTAGTCACAGCTCTCACCACCACTCGCCTACAGCACTCCCAGTCACAGCCTCACCACCACCGCCTACAAAACTCTAGTCACAGCTCTCACCACCACTCGCCTACATAACTCCCAGTAACAGCCTCACCACCACACGCCTACACAACTCCTAGTCACAGCTCTCACCACCGCTCGCCGACAACACTCCCAGTCACACCTCTCACCACTTCTCGCCTACCACACCCCAGTCGCAGCTCTCACCACCACTGCCTACAACACTCTTAGTCACAGCTCACCACCACTCGCTTACAGCACCCCAGTCACAGCGCCTCACCACCACCGCCTACAACACTCTCAGTCACAGCTCTCACCACCACTCGCCTACAACACTTTCAGTCACAGCTCTCACCACCACTGCCTACAACACTCCTAGTCACAGCTTCACCACCACTCGCCTCATAACACTCCTACTCACAGCCTCACCACCACTCGCCTACAACACTCTTAGTCACAGCTCACCACCACTCGCCTACGGCACTCCCAGTCACAGCTCACCACCACCTAGCCTACAAACCTCAGCCACATCTCTGACCACTACTCGCTTCACAGCATCCCAGTCGCAGCGCTCACCACCACTCGCCTCCACAACACTCTCAGTCACAGCTCACCACCACTCGCCTACAACACTCCCAGTCACAGCCTCACCACCACTGCCTCCAACAATCCCAGTCACTGCTCTCACCGCCACTCGCCTTACCACACACAGTCAAAGCTCTCACCACCACTGCCAACAACACTTTCTAGTCACAGCTTGACCAACACTAGCATACCGCACTCCTAGTCCAAGCAGCTATGACCACCACTCTCTACAACACTCCCAGTCACATCTCCTGACCACTACACGCCTACAACTCTCCCAGTCACATCTCTGACCACCACTTGCCTACAGCACTCCTAGTCACAGCTTTCACCACCACTCGCCTACAACACTCTGTGGTCACAGCTTCACCACCACTCGCCTACGGCACTCCCAGTCACAGCCCACCACCACCAGCCTGCAACTCTCTCAGCCACATCTCTGACTACTCACTGCTAGCACCACTAGCTCAGCGCTCACCACCACTCGCCTACAACACTCTCAGTCACAGCTCTCACCACCACTCGCCTACAACACTCCCAGTCACAGCTCTCACCACCACTCACCTACAACAATCCCAGTCACTGCTCTCACCGCCACTCGCCTACCACACTCACAGTCAAAGCTCTCACCATCACTCGCCAACAACACTCTCAGTCACAGCTCTGACCAACACTAGCATACCGCACTCCTAGTAACAGCTATGACCACCACTCTCTTACAACACTCCCAGTCACATCTCTGACCACGACACGCATACAACTCTCCCAGTCACATCTCTGACCACCACTTGCCTACAGCACTCCTAGTCACAGCTCTCACCACCACTCGCCTACAACACTCCCAGTCAGAGCTCTCATCACCACTCGCCTACAACACTCCCAGTCACAGCTCTCACCACCACTCGCCTACAGCATTCCAAGTCACAGCTCTCATCACCTCAAGCCTACAAAACTCCCAATTACGGCTCTCACCACACTCGTTTAGCCTGCCAGTAACGGCTCTCACCAACCTTTCGCCTACAAAACTCCAGGTCACAGCTCTCACCACCACTCTCCTACAGCACTCCCTAGTTGCAGCTCTTACACCTCTCTTCCCAAGCACTCCCCGGTGGTTGTTTCTCACCACCACTCGCCTGCCTCCAAGTCACAGCACTCACCACCACTCCTTCCAACACTCTTTAGTCCACAGCTCTCACCAGCATTCCTTCCTACATACTTCAGTCCACGAAACTCTCCACCACCACTCTACAAAACCCAATCCCACAGCTCTCACCTGCCCGCCTGTACTCCCAGTCCTGGGGTTTCACCACCACTCGCCTACAACACTCCTAGTCACAGCTCTCACCACCACTCGCCTACAACACTCCCAGTCACACCTCTCACCACCTCTCGCCTACCACACTCCCAGTCGCAGCTCTCACCACCACTCGCCTACAACACTCTTAGTCACAGCTCTCACCACCACTCGCCTACAATACTCTTAGTCACAGCTCTCACCAGCACTCGCCTACAACACTCCCAGTCACAGCTCTCACCGCCACTCGCCTACTACACTCACAGTCAAAGCTCTCACCACCACTCGCCAACAACACTCTCAGTCACAGCTCTGACCAACACTAGCATACCGCACTCCTAGTCACAGCTATGACCACCACTCTCTTACAACACTCCCAGTCACAACTCTGACCACCACTCGCCTACAACTCTCCCAGTCACATCTCTGACCACCACCGCTTACAACAGTCCCAGTCACAGCCTCACCACCACTCGCCTACAACACCTTTTAGTTTCAGCTCACCACCACTGGCCGAAAACAATCCCAGTCACAGCTCTCACTACCACTCGCCTGCACATTCCCCAGTCACGGCTCTCACAACCACTCGCCTTCAACACTCCCAGTCACATCTCTGACCACCACTGCCGACAACCCTCCCAGTCACATCTCTGACCACCACCCTGCCTACAGCACCCCAGTCCAGCTCTTAACCACCACTCGCTCCCAACACTCCTAGACCAGTTCTCACCACCATTCGCCTACAACTCTCCCAGTCACATATCTGACCACCACTTGCCTACAGCACTCTTAGTCACAGCTCTCACCACCACTAGCCTACAACACTCCTAGTCACAGCTCTCACCACCACTCGCCTACAGCACTCCCAGTCACATCTCTGAACACCACTCGCCTACAACTCTCCCAGTCACATCTCTGACCACCACTCGCCTACAGCACTCCCAATCACAGCTCTAACCACCACTCGCCTACAACACTCCCAGTCACAGCTCTCACCACCACTCGCCTACAACACTCCCAGTCACAGCTCTCACCACCAAACGCCTACAGCATTCCAAGTCACAGCTCTCACTACCACACGTGTACAACACTCCCAGTCACGGCTCTCACCACCACTCGCCTACAACACTCCCAGTCAGAGCTCTCACCACCTCTCGCCTACAACACTCCTAGTCGCAGCTCTCACCACCACTCGCCTACCACACTCTTAGTCACAGCTCTCACCACCACTCGCCTACAACACTCCCAGTCTCAGCTCTCACCACCTATGGCCTACAACAATCCCAGTCACAGCTCTCACTACCACTTGCCTACAACACTCCCAGTCACGGCTCTCACCACCACTCGCCTTCAACACTCCCAGTCACGGCTGTGACCACCACTCGCCTTGAACACTCCCATTCACAGCTCTCACCACCACTCACCTACAACAATCTCAGTCACTGCTCTTACCGCCACTCGTCTACTACAATCACAGTCAGAGCTCTCACCACTACTCGCCAACAAAACTCTCAGTCACAGCTCTGACCACCACTCACCTACAGCACTCCTAGTCACAGCTCTCACCACCACTCGCCTACAACACTCTTAGTCACAGTTCTCACAACCACTCGCATACAACACTCCTAGTCACAGCTCTCAACACCACTCGCCTACAGCAATCCCAGTCACAGCTCTCACCACCACTCGCCTACAACTCCCAGTCACATCTCTGACCACCACTCGCTTACAGCCTCCCAGTCACAGCGCTCACCACCACTCGCCTACAACACTCTCAGTCACAGCTCTTACCACCACTCGTCTACAACACTCTCAGTCACAGTTCTCACCACTACTTGCCTACAACAATCCCAGTCACTGCTCTCACCGCCACTTGCCTACAACACTCCTACTCACAGCTCTCACCACCACTCGCCTACAACACTTTTAGTCACAGCTCTCACCAGCACTTGCCTACAACACTCCCAGTCACAGCTCTCACCACCAATCGCCTACAACACTCCCAGTCACAGTCCCCAACCCAAATTCACTGCCCACAACACCTGGTCTCGGCTCACCACCACTGGCTTACAACAATCCCAGTCACAGCTCTCACTACCACTCGCCTACAACACTCCCAGTCATGGCTCTCACCACCACTCGCCTTCAACGCTCCCAGTCACGTCTCTCACCACCACCCGCCTTCAACACTCCCATTCACAGCTCTCACCACCACTCACCTACAACAATCTCAGTCACTGCATTTACCGCCACTCGCCTACTACACTCACAGTCACAGCTCTCACCACTACTCGCCAACAAAACTCTCAATCACAGCTCTGGCCACCACTCACCTTCAGCACTCCTAGTCACAGCTCTCACCACCACTCGCCTACAACACTCCTAGTCACAGCTCTCACAACCACTCGCCTACGGCACTCCCAGTCACAGCTCTCACCA
Organism: Homarus americanus; assembly: GCF_018991925.1. Classification (NCBI taxonomy): domain Eukaryota; kingdom Metazoa; phylum Arthropoda; class Malacostraca; order Decapoda; family Nephropidae; genus Homarus; species Homarus americanus. The sequence continues at coordinate 1,237 of NW_024716344.1, read as the reverse complement.
CCACTCGCCTACAACTCTCTGAGTCACATCTCTGACCACCACTCGCTTACAGCACTCCCAGTCACAGCGCTCACCACCACTCGTCTACAACACTCTCAGTCACAGCTCTCACCACCACTCGCCTACAACACTCCCAGTCACAGCCCTCACCACCACTCGCCTACAACACTCCCAGTCACTGCTCTCACCACCACTCGCCTACAACACTCCTAGTCACAGCTCTTACCACCTCTCGCCTACAACACTCCCAGTCGTTGCTCTCACCACCACTCGGCTACAACACTCCTAGTCACAGCTCTCACCACCACTCGCTTACAACACTCTTAGTCACATCTCTCACCACCATTCGTCTAAAACTCTCCCAGTCAAATCTCTGACCATCACTTGCCTACAGGACTCTTAGTCACAGTTCTCACCAGCACTCGCCTATAACACTCCCAGTCACAGCTCTCACCACCTCTCGCCTGCAACACTCCTAGTCACAGCTCTCACCACCACTCGCCTTCCACAACACTCCCCAGCTCACACTCTCACCACCTCTCGCTCACTACACTCCCAGGCAGTCGCAGCTCTCACCACCACCTCGCCCACACAACACTCCTAGTCACAGCTCTCACCACGACTCGCCTACAATACTCTTAGTCACAGCGCTCACCAGCACTCGCCTACAACACTCCCAGTCACAGCTCTCACCACCACTTGCCTACAACACTGCCAGTAACGGCTCTCACCAACACTCGCCTACAACACTCCCAGTCACAGCCCTCACCACCACTCGCCTACAACAATCCCAGTCACTGCTTTCACCACCACTCGCCTACAACACTCCTAGTCAATTTCAATTTCAATTTCAATTGTTTATTCCTTGATAGAGGAAGCGGGATCCTAGTGCTGTCACTAGGTACCCCTGTACAATGACACCAGAATCATCTGGCAAGTGTGACAAGTATATACAGTATAAATATTATAAAGGGGCTTACTAAAGCCTAAGGAAGGAAGGATGTTCCTTTAACACATAATTAATATTATTTACAAAATATCTGGCCAGTATTGGGAGGATCATCGTGTCTCCGTCAGGGGGTCATGGAGTGGTGGTCCAGCAGGCGTCACGGAAGCATTGTGTGTGGGGACATCTTAGGAGGTAGTGAATAAGGGTGCAGCTGTCGGGTCTTCTGCATACCTTACCGCCATGCTGCCTCAGGGATGCAGCAATACGTAACTGAACGAAGCACACACA
>NW_024716343.1:0-6800 GCF_018991925.1 Homarus americanus | reverse complement strand
GTGTGTGTGCACAGGGTGTGTGTGTGTGTGTGCAGAGAGTGTGTGTGTGTGTACAGGGTGTGTGTGTACAGGGTGTGTGTGTACAGGGTGTGTGTGTGTACAGTGTGTGTGTGTGTGTGTGTGGAGTTGGCTTTGCCATCCACCAATGCATCCTACATAGGCTAACTGAAATGCCTATTGGGATCACTAAGAGCCTCATGACGCTCTCAGTCCCACTGAATCACTCAAGTCATGCCTTTTTCATCAGTGCATACGCCCCAACACTGCATGCAGAGGATGACATCAAGAAGGCCTTTTATGTCGACCTCGACAGAGTGCTAACCTCTATCCCCAGAGAAGATAAGGTTGTGCTCCTTGGTTACTTCAATGCCAGAGTTGACAGAGATGCTGACATTTGGCAGTGAATCATAGGGAGAAATGGACTTGGCAAGTGTAATCCCAATGGCTTACTCCTCCTCAGCAAGTGTGTTGCACACAACCTCACTATAACGCAATACCTTGTTTAGGCAGGCCGAAAAGTTCAAGGTTTGTGGCAACACTCACAATCCAGACACTTACATCTCATTGACTGCATCATTGTCAAAGAAAGAGATCGCCGAGATGTCCCCATCACCTGTGCCATGCGTGCCTCAGACCACTGCGACACTGATCATTGGCTCGTTAGGACCAAGCTCTCACTTCACGTTGCCCCAAAACGGCGAAGGCAGCAAGTCTCAAGAAGTTTTAATACTAAGCGTCGGGAGGATTCAGCAGTAGCACATGCTTTCAGAGAGCAGCTCAAACATGGGCTGATAAACAAGTTAACAGCAAACAACGCAAATCCCAGTGCCGAATGGGATATTCTCGACACTGTCATGACAAAACCCTGCAGTGAGACCCTCGGCCAGATCTAAGAATACACCAGGACTGGTTTGATGAAAATGACCCGGCAATCAATGTACTCATCGATGATAAACATGCTGCTTTAACTGACTGGCAGAACAACCCTCAGTCTCAGATCAAAGCTGATACCCTACGCAAGAAGAAAGTGGCAGCCGAACGGGAACTTTGCAATCTAAAGAACAACTGGCTTCAAAATAAAGCATGTGAAACACAAAAATTTGCAGATCAGCAGAAGATGCGCGAATTTTTCAATTCCACTAAAACATTTTATGGGCCGATCACTCCTAGCGCAGCTCCCCCTCCGCTCATATGACAGTAACTCCATAATCAAAGACAATGAAGGCCTCCTTCAGCGCTGGAAAGAGCACTACAATTCACTGCTCAACCGAAACACCGATGTGGATGTCCTGACACCCAACAGGTCCCTCAGCATCCAGAGCTGACAACACCTCAGATTTTCTCCATCCCTGGATGAGGTAGCTTCTGCCACCAAACACATGAAAAATAATAAAGCCTCAGGGCCTGACGGAATCCCAGCCGAGGTGTATAAAGCAGGAGAACCTCTGCTTACTAGCTGTCTCCACTCTTTCCTAGAGAATAAATGGGAAAAGGAGGAAATCCCCCAAGCTCTTAAAGACACCTCCATCATCAATATTAATAAGAACAAGTAAGACCGACAGATTGTGGCAACTACCGCAGGATCTTGCTGCTGTCCGTAGCTGGCAAGATTATCGACCGAGTCCTCCTAAACAGACTTCTTCCTGAGGCAGACAACTTCCTCCCGGAATCTCAATGTGGCTTTAGACCATCACGTGGCACAACTGACATGATCTTAGCTGCCTGCCAGATATAGGAAAAGTGCAGAGAGCAGCGTCGTGACCTATACATGGCTTTCATCGACCTAACCAAGGCCTTCGACTCGGTCAACAGGGAAGCCCTCTGGTGGACCCTCAGCCATTTTGGCTGCCCACCAAAATTCATTGCCATTGTGAGGCAATTCCACGATGGCATGAACGACAGTGTCCTGCACAATGGCACCCAGTCTGAGTTCTTCCCCATCCAAATGGGGGTTAAACACGGGTGTGTACTGGTACCAACTTCACTTTCTTGGCTGCCTTCCTTACTCGTGCTAGTGCCAATTTAGCCAGCGGATTGGACATTGAGTACCGGATGAAAGGTCTTTTCAACATAAGGCGACTCCAGGCAAAAACAAAGGTGTTGGCAGCTTCAATTACTGAACTTCAATAAGCAGACGACCTCACCCTTGTTGCTCACACTGAACACAACCTACAGGAGATCCTGTACACCTACGCAGATGCGTATGCACACTTGAGCCTTGAGGTGAATGTACGTGAGACTCAGATTCTTTTTCAACCTGTCCCTGGTTCAGCCACACCTCCACTAGCCATCCAACTTCATGGTACTACACTCTCTAATGTTACCCACTTTCGGTATCTCGGCTCCCACCTGTCCACCACCGCCAACATCGATGAAGAGATTCAGCATCGGATCACATGTGTATCTGAAGTCTTTGGCAGACTCTGAAACCATGTCATCTGCTGTAGGGAGCTGAAATTATCTACAAAGTTACAAGTATATCGAGCAGTGGTCCTCCCCACCGTGCTATATGGCAGTGAGACATGGGTCACATACAGGACGCAACACGTCCCATTCTCTCATGTTCGCTGGGAAGACAATGAGAACAAATGCCAGTATTCTTGCTGACACCAACTGTAGGAGCATTAAGGCTACCATTATCCATGAACAACTAGGCTGGACTGGCCATGTTACCCACATGCATGACAGTAGACTGCAGCAGCAACTACTTTACAGTCACCTAACTGTTATATATGTGTATGTTTATATGTTGCCTTTATTGATTATATATACATTATATATTATGTTACTTCTTACCAAAGTCAGAAAGTGTTTAGGCCTGTGTAATCATGAATGTTATCAGGCAGTGGTACACAACAACAGAGAATAAACGCTCTAAGACTCAGAATGTGGCTTCTCATTCTCCCATTAAATCCTATAAGATACTACACTGGCGACGAGGATGGGATTCACAAAGTGTTGGTGAAGTCCTTGAAGAGAGGATAGTGACCACTGAAGGGAAGGCTACTCTGAACCTGGAGAATTTAAGTGAAGAGAGCAACCATGGCTGGCGTCAGTGGATACATGGGAAGATTGGGGGAGTATGATGCAGACAAGGAAGACTTCACATCAAATTGTGAGAGAATGGACTTCTTCTTTCTGGCAAATGAATTAATGGACAACAGTGGTGATGCTCAGAAGAAGAAGGCCAAATCGACCCCTTCACCTGGGAGACAATTACTCCACACCATAACACTTGGAGGAGCACCACACGAGAAGGTGTCAATACCTTTGAGTTAGCCCAGCTGCAAACCAAGGGAGACAAGCGCCAATGCCAGAAAGACGCTGCCACCGCCCCTCCCGCACTAGATGTAGCCCTCCACATGTGCAACATCTGTGAACGACTCTGCCGGTCCCGTATCGGCCTCTTAAGTCACCTCAAAACTCGCCAACCTAGGTGACATCCCTAATAACTCATATCATTGTATCACAGCTGGATAATCGTCATATTCGATTCCAAGTGACAGCAAAGTACTAATAGTGTGAGTGTGTGTGTGTGTGTGTGTGTGTGTGTGTGTGTGTATGTGTGTGTGTGTGTGTGTAATAATAATAATAATAATAAACGGTTTATTAATAGAGTTGCAGCCGGTGGCTGAAAATATACAAACTTACATTTGATTTAGACATAATGATATAATATGCATTGAATACATTTACAGGGCTGTACAGTACATAAATCAGGAGTTGTTTATTATTTTAACAATAGATGGCATGGTGCTGTTCTTATATCTATCGGCGCGGGCTCTTATGGGCTGAATTTTGTTGTAGTGGCGGACTGCGCGAGTTGGGTGGGGGGCTGCAGGTGGCAGGAGGTGGCGATGACGAGGGTGGTGCAGTAGTCCACTGCCAAACCTTTCCAGTGCTTGGTGTGTGTGTGTGTGTACTGGGTGTGTGTGTGTGTGTGTGTGTGTGTGGAGGGAGGGAGGTTATTCTATAAACTGTAGGAGTGTCACCCACCTCTAAGCCATCCAGTACATCTTGTCCTTCTTGAGGTTGAAGCTTGGCCTGGGTGCCGGGAAGAAGCATGCTAAATATAGACCCGAAATCACGATTAACCTGAAAAAAAGTTGAGTGTTAAATTTTATAACATGGTATAGCACAGTACTGTATAACACACACCAGCATAGTTAATATATGTATAATAATAATATCTATTCAGTCAGTTTCCTGGCAGTTAAACTGACTGTTGCTGCTGCACATTAGTCTGTAGTATAAGCATAAATTATACTCTATAAATAACAACAGAAGAGTAAGGTTATAATTTCAATGAATATATAATGATGAAGGATGATTTTAATGCAAAATTGGAGCAGCTGAGGCAGGACCACACGGGGTGGCTGAGGGGACTAATAGACCGCACATTAATTGACTTATAAGGTAAAAAACAGAAGAGATATTATTACAGCTTTAGTGTCACTCAAGGCAGCTTTGTATTGGACACACATGTCAATCTGGGATTCATAACTAAAACAAAGACCTGGCCAGGGCCACATGGAGACTGAAGGTAAAGGCCATGTCCAGATGAAGAGTTTAGCATGACCGACCAAGGTTTAACATTCAACTACTGTCCTGTATTTCTCACTTGTTTCAGGTAAAGGACTTCTCTCTTGGGCCAATTGTTACACAAAATGCATACATTAAGATTCCCCCAAAATTAAACTATAAATTTAATTGATCTAAATGTGTTTGGTGACTGATTGACATGACCCAGGTGACGTGATGGCAGCCCTAGTACTGGTATTGACCTTTATACCATGATTCTATACATACCATCGATCAGTTTTGCAATGTTAAAAAAATTAACACCATATACCACGACAGTATGTGACGGCTAAGATCAGTTTTAGGATGGTCGCTACCCGAATGCTTTCCCTGCATTGTCACTGCTATGAAAATGTTATGTGCAATACAGTAAGTCCTCGTTTAGCGTTGCCCCCAATAATGTTGTTTCGTTATAATGTCACTATTTCTTAGATTCCCATGTTTCGGATAACGTCCCACCGATTCAGTATAAAGTCGTCACGGACTACTTTATACGGCACATCACCCTCTCTCATCTTGGCTTGCTACGCTCTCACCCGCGGAGCATCACCAGTCTTTGTTAAGTTTCCACAGCGTTCGTGCGTGTTTATGTGTTTTTGCTCTTAATACTCTACTGTAACCATTCGAAATGGCTTTCAAGCGCCCATCAAGTGCTACTGATGCTAGTGTAGTGAAAAAGCAATGTAAGACCATTGACCTTGCTATGAAAATTGAGGTTTTAAACCGGGAGGAGCCACCCGCCGGGTCTCAGTGACTCGCTACCCTCCTCCTCTGCTCCACCACCTCCGTCCATTAGTGAGTACAGTAAAGCTTCGAATAAGGACGTTAATGTATCCTCCAATACAGTATTGCAGTGTAAGGTGGATCATCTTATCGCGAATCATTAATTACCATTAAAATAAAGCTACCAAACAGGGAGGTTCTACCGCCTGAGAAGATATTGGAAGTATAATGTGTTGTCTATGGTAGACCCTGCTGCCACATGGCATCACGAAAATTGTGACCAAGTCCCAGGTTGCTGATCTGACTTTCTGCCTCATTTACACACAATTGCAGGTCTCAATTGTTTCTCTTAATATTGACAACACAACATACATATATTGTTCCTCACTCTTGATTTTTTTCATTTTGTATTTCTTTTTGGTGATCTGTGCCTGGGTGGGCTAATCCCCGTAAAAAAAAAGTCTGACTTTTTCATATCGTTTGTGTGGCTTTTTACCCTCTTTTACCCCCAAAACAATACAATTAATGAAAAGTGCAAACTATATTCTTTAAACAATGTTTCTAAATGCACCTTATACAGTAAAACCCCGCTTTACGCGGTTTCACTTTACGCGTTTTCACGTTTACGTGGTACCCTGCCGAACACGGAATGCTCACTTTACGAGGTGCATGTACTCTTTTACGCGGAGAGCGGTGCGGGCAGGATATGCACAAGGTCGCCCAGTCATCAAAACATTACCGAGTTCTTCACCCGCCACCCATCAAGTCAGTGATAGTGAGGATATGGACTTATATGGACTTTGAAGGGTTTGACAAAGAGGTCCTGCAAGCTTCTGTGGTGGATAGCGATACAATTGTTACAAGTGATACAGGTGAGGGCCAATAATCTGCCCTCTGCCTCGGAACCAACCCCCCATCCCAGTATGCCCAGCTATCTTTTCTACTAATGTAAGTGTTAAAAAACCTAATATTATTGATATTTCTCTTAATTATTAATTGTGTGTGCATACCATTCATAAAATTAAGAAGTTATTTTTACTACAACCTAGGTATTGTGTTTGAAAAAGTGGAGTTTGGGGGTCGGCCCGGTCTTTATTTCAATTAATCCCATATGTTATGTTGTTCACTTTACGCGGGCCGTTGTGGGTTCAATTGACTGCGTGAAGTGAGGGTTCACTGTACAATATAAATGAATAATAATATGGTCACACAAGAGGAGATGGGACGCCATTGTTTTCGTTTGTGTTTACAGCCGGGAGTCCAGGACGATAGTTCTACTCGAGAAAATTAAGAAAATAAGTAACGTTATTTAATGTTAATAAATGGAACAATCGAAGTAGCTAACCACTAAAGGCAAAAAAAAAAAAAAATAGAGAAAGATTGGGAACACCAACATGTACATGCGCATTTAAGGATACCGCGTCATTTATCTTAAGAATATGTACAAAAGATTCATTATTGTTTATTACTGAATATGTATTTGATTGAATTAATGT
>NW_024716342.1:0-7647 GCF_018991925.1 Homarus americanus | reverse complement strand
CACCCTCGATACACCCTCTAACAAGTCGCAGGTACACCGCTGACACTCCCAGGCACACCGCTCAGACACTGCCAGGTACACCTCAGACACTGCCAGGTACACCCTCAGACACTGCCAGGCACCTCAGACACTCCCAGGTACACCTCCCAGTGTCACAGAGCCCAAGTGCTCGACTGATAGTTTTGAGGCATCTGTTCACGCCCATTTCACAAGCTACTATTAATTTGTTAATTGTACTTATTATATTATTATTGTTCTTAGCTACTTAGGTTAATTGTATATTTATGTATGTAATTTATATGCACCATTGTCTTACTCTGTTAAGTCAACTCAAGAGTAATATTAATTAATTATATAAATATCCAGCAAAATGTCTGATCACGTGATATGAGACGCCTCCATCAAGCGTACTCACGCCACGCCCCCAGCAGCGGCGAATCCAGGCTTAGGTTAGACGGTCCTATTCTTTCAGCCTGACCTTGTCCAAGTGCTTTATCAAGTTTCTGCAATGCCCTAGGCATGTGTGGCTAGTGACAATTTTAGTTAGGCCTAGGAAGGATCCTTTGGCAAGGCATTTCCTGTTTGGTAGGGATACAATTTTGTATTGATTGCTGTATATATATATTTCGTATGTCTTGTAATATAGTAATGTTAAGTAATATTTGCTTGGTCCAACTCTACAGTATGTTTCGCCTCTTCCGCATCAATCTTATTATACAAATTACTTATTCACTTAAATTCATGTCTAAGCAATCATTACTCCCTTTAAAACATAAAATTGAATTACTAATTATCTTCCCTTTGTAATCCACTTATTTCAACTGGTCTTACTTTTCAAGTACATTTAGTTGAGTAGGTTTTTGAGGATAATTACTGCCGTGTTCCCTGCTTCTGTACCTTTATTTGTTACCAACTTGGGGTAGGATTCACTCCCCAAGTATGTGTATAGTAGGATCGCGACATCAGACACTCCAAGGAGCACCTCTGACACTCCCAAGTGCACACATCTGACACTCCCAGGCAAACCTCTGACACCCAGGTACACCTGCATACCTCCTAGGTACACCGCTGACACTCCAGATACACCTCTGACACTCCAGCACAACTCTGACAACCCCAGGCCACCTCCGACACTCCCAGGCACACCTCCGACACCCCAGGCACACCGCTGACACTGCCAGGCACAACTCAGACACTGCCAGGTACACCAGACACTGCCAGGTACACCCCTGACACTGGTACACCTCAGACACTCCCAGCACCGCTGACAACACCAGGCACACCTCTGACACTCCTGCACAACTTGACAAGCACCACCTCCGACACTCCCATTTACACCTCCGACACGTGATGATGGATCTTGTTATATGTTGTGATAATGGGTGGTGTTATATGTAGTGATGATGGATGGTGTTATATGTAGTGATGATGGATCTTGTTAAATGTTGTGGTGATGGATGGTGTTATATGTAGTGATGATGGATGGTGTTATATGTAGTGATGATGGATGGTGTTATACAGTATGTAGTGATGATGGATGATGTTATATGTAGTGATGATGGGTGGTGTTATATGTAGTGATGTTTAGACAATAAAATAATAACAGTTTAATGTTAAAAAAATATACTTTGCTGTACCGTTGTAGTGAAAACATGGTGGAACTTACATACACCGTTAATGAACTAGTGATGGAAGAAGTAGTTTGGGACTGAACCGTGAGACAATGTGGATCCTCCAGTGGCGATTCTGCTAGTATATATATATATATATATATATATATATATATATATATATATATATATATATATATATATATATATATATATATATATATATATATATATATATATATATATATATATATATATATATATATATATATATATATATATACACTGCATCTTTTTAATTATAAAATATATTTCTTTGCACAATTTGACCTGAAAATTACCTTTAAAGCCAAAGCGAGTGGCCCCACCTGTATTTTTCTTCACCCACAGGCACATTGATTTAGCATGGGTGCCAGCTATAAACAAAAATGCGTTCAAATTAAATTTTGAGTTGCGGCCGGTCTATTACTATGACCCTCGCTGCTCAAGAGAAAAAAAATGCGTGTGGTACAATTTGGTTGAGAGAGAGATGAGGTGTACATAGAGGACAGGGTGTGTTGTTGAGCACTCTAGTGATGACAGTGTATACGAGTGTACCTGCTCCTCATACTCCCCTCAGTACACTCACACACCTCTCAGTACACTCACACACCTCTCAGTACCTCCACACACACCTCTCAGTACTCTCACACACTTCTCAGTACACCCACACACCTCTCAGTACACTCACACACCTCTCAGTACTCTAACACCTCTCAGCACTCACACACCATTCAGTACACTCACACACCTCTCAGTACACTCACACACACTCTCAGTACACTCACACACACCTCAGTACACACCCACACACCTCTCAGTACACTCACACCTCTCAGTACACTCCCACCTCTCAGTACACTCACACACCTCTCAGTACACTCACACCCTCTCAGTACACTCACACACCTCTCAGTACACTCACACACCTCTCCAGTACACTCCCACACCTCTCCATACACTCACACACCTCTCAGTACACTAACACACCTCAGTACACTCACACACCTCTCAGTACACTCCACACCTCTCAGTACACTCACACACCTCAGTACACTCACACACCTCCCAGTACCTCACACACACCTCTCAGTACACTCACACACCTCTCAGTACACTCACACACCTCCACAGTACTCTTACACACCTCTCAGTACACTCCCACCTATCAGTACACTCACACCTCTCAGTACACTCACACACCTCTCAGTACACTCCACCTCTGAGTACACTCACACACCTCTGAGTACACTCCCACCTCCCAGTACACTCAGACACCTCTCAGTACACTCACACACCTCTCAGTACACTCACACACCTCTCAGTACACTCCACACACCTCTCAGTACACTCACACACCTCTCAGTACTCTTACACACACCTCTCAGTACAATCCCACACCTCTCAGTACACTCACACACCTCAGTACCTCCCACACCTCTCAGTACACTCACACACCTCTCAGTACACTCACACACCTCTCAGTACACTCACACACTTCTCAGCCACAAGCAACATAGACAATTTTACAGTAAAACAAGAACAAGTTACATGATAATAAATAATAATAATAATTAACGGTTTATTGAAAAAGTTCTGCAGCCCGAAGGCTGAAAATATACATTGGACATAAATGACTTATTACATACATTGGTGGTTTAACAGCCTTCATTAGAGAAAGGTAAAAGGAACATACAGTGAACATACAGATTAATGTAGGATTGTAGGTGTTGAACAGCAAACACGTAGTGTAGTAACTCCCTCCCAAATGGTGTTAGGAGGGACCTCACGTGATGCAGTGGTTCCCTCAGATGGTGTTATGAGGGACCTGACGTGGTGTAGTAATTCCCTCACAGATGGTGTTATGAGGACCACGTGGTGTAGTAATTCCCTCACAGATGGTGTTATGGGGACCTCGTGGTGTAATTACCTCACAGATGGTGCTATGAGGGGTCCTCACGTGGTGTAGTAATTCCCTCACAGATGGTGTTATTAGGGACCTGACGTGGTGTGGTAATTCCACAGATGGTGTTGTGAGGGACCTGACGTGGTGTAGTAATTCCCTCACAGATGGTGTTATGAGGGGCCTCACGTGGTGTAGTAATTCCTTCACAGATGGTGTTATGAGGGTCCTCACGTGGTGTAATATTCCCTCACAGATGGTGTGATGAGGACTTGACGTGGTGTAGTAATTCCCTACATATGGTGTTATGAGGGACATGTGGTGTAGTAATTCCCTCACAGATGGTGTTATATATGAGTGAGGTTTGGTCCCAGGCCTTCCTATCGTAGACGGATTAACATCGCTGGTTATCACGGGCCGTTATCACTGGGTACCTGGGACCTCACTGTGTGAAGGTTAACTTAGGTACGACTGTTACTGTTGAGTTGTTCTCACTGACTTAAGCACTGTTCACCACTGTTCACCTCTGTTTAACACTGGTTCCATTCCTTTCTAAATGAAATTGTAACTTCTGGCGAGAACTTTGTTGATATTCCGGTGGGGAGGAGGGTTCAGGGGAAGGGGTTGGTATGGGCCAACTAACAGTTGACCTGGCTGCTCCGAGGAGCGCCAGGTACATCTCCCTTCGGTGGTCAGGATGTAGGAACCACTTTTAGGAACCACATGATTACAGTAAACCAGGAGAGAGAGGGAGATGCTTGGAGGACCTGGGTAGCAGCCACCCCTACACAACATAAGACTGTGTTCTGGGGTTGATCCACAGCCGCGCACACAGTGATCCCCGATGACAGGGATGCAGCAGCTCTTTTCTCATGCTAATGTCCAACTCACTCATCTGTTGTCGCATGTATGCAATTGCCACTTATTATCCTCGCAGTGTTATCCTTTTAGAATTTCTTTCAATATCAATAAACAAATGCATAAACTATATAACCATAAATCAGTTTTTATACAGAATATTAGAATTCAATATCCCGTTTTTCTTATGTTCGTGACAACTATGGTCAAACTTGATATGTTTAAATAAATTCTCGAGTGATAAGTGGCAACTTGTCAGCCTGTTATTGTCATCAGCTGAGAGTCTGCAACGCAGCCAGGACGTAAGGCTATGTCCCATGGAGCGTCCTGCGGCATCAGGACTCACGGTAAACGTGTACCTTGGTGTAGCAGACAAACATGTGTTTTCTTTGATGTGTCCACGTAGACACGTGAAGATTCGGAGCGGCCGGGAAGGGGACTAGGAGCGACGTGGAAGCATTGATCAAATATTTTGATTGTCGCTTCTCAGTCGGCGTGTTCGCATTCTACACCAAAACTAAAGGAGGTTATACATTCATTTTCCACTTTTAACAGCTTGATCTCGCAAAGAAATAGATTCTTGTAGACTATTAAAGTAGCTTCAAATGTTTCTCTCACATTCTTTGCAGATGAATGTGAGCATGTTTATTTTGGGGTGCTAACAGTACCCTCTAGAGCAGTGATTTTCAACCTTTTCATCTCACGGCACAGTGAGCCAGGCACTAAAATGGTTGAGGCACACCATCATTATTTATGGATAGATTTGATCATTTAAAAGAAACTGAATGATAAGAATGTGTTCATAATTCTAAAAAATAATAATTTATTAATTTTATTGCCAAAGTATATTGTTGATCATGGTTTTCAAAATAATTTGAAATTTTGGTGCATATTTGTTATTACTACACATTGAAACAGATGTCACTGAAAAGATGCCATTCACTAAAAATAATATGAAACTTTCAGATATAGATTGTTATGATCGTGTCTCAGCCCAGTTCGCCAGTATAGTTCGACAAAACATCAATGGAGGGAATATGGGATATGTTGCGCATTAATATAGTTGCTGTTATAATCATGTCGTGGTATAATCATGTGGTTCGGGTTGTTATAATGGTGGGCGTTGTTATAATCATGGTCGTGGTTATAACTGCGTGGTATAATAATGGGCGTTGTTATAATCATGGTCGTGGTTGTTATAACTATGTCGCGCCGTTATAACTGCTATCGTTGCGTTATAATCATGGCTGCTGGAAGTATAATCATGGCTGTAGTTGTTATAATCATAGTTGTGGGTTGTTAACCAGTCATTGCAATCGGCGGTCGTGGCTGTTATAACCATGGTCGTGGTTGTTATAACTGTAGTCGTGGCTGTTAATCGCGGTCGGTTGTTATAATCATAGTCGGTTGTTATAATCATAGTCGCATATAATCATGGTCGGTTGTTATAATCATGGTCGGCTGCTGCGGTTCACAGAAAAGTGCTATAACGGTCGTGGTTGTTATAACCGCAGGCCATAGCACCATATCGTATATGATCATAGTCGTATATATATAACCATAGTCGTATGCTATAATCACGGTCGGGTTGTTATAATCATGGTCGCTGTTATACCAGGTCGTGGTTATGACCAGGTTTGCTGTTATAACTTTATCGGTCGATACCGTTAGCATTCAATATACTATAGGAAGGAATAGAATAAAGGTTAGAATAATTAGGTTAAAAGAAATATTCGCCATAAGGAGAGGAATAAGTAATAATACTCGTAGCCCTCTGTAAGAACCTTTGAAATGCTCTGGTAGTTGAAACTGCATCCAGGCGCATGATGAAACTCAGCTCTACATGTTATTCCCAACTATTGTCTGTTTCTTTTTCTTTCTATTTTACCATCTTCCTTCCTTTACTATTCCAAACAACATTAAAAAGTAGGGTTACAGTGGAGAGGATATGAGTCACATGATTAACTGCAATCGTCCGGCCGGCTGACAGCATGGCACATCTGTTGTTGTGCTTTAAATAAAATTGTTAATGAATGTGTTCCTAAAGAAACTTATCGACATGGGACCAGGTTTGTTCAATTTCACAATGCGTAATTCTTTCCACTGCTTGTTGATGTAAAACTGATTGTGCCGCTTGCTGCCCAAGCAGATATTATCACACTTAGCACTACAGTATATTAGGATTCAAATAAACATGAGTAAAAAATAAAAGACCTTGTTTGTGCAAAAATATCAGTGGAACCCAGTGCTTGGTGTTGTCTCTTGATGTCTGTCCTAGGTCACTGGCTGACAGGACACCAAGTCCTGGTGTTTGAAGTTGCCACCTTGTCTTTTAGTTTTCATTGTGTTCTAAAGCAGAGGCTTTCAGCTTCACACAGATACACAATGTTGAGAAAGCGTTATGCCTAATTGTCTTTGTAACAGAGATGGGATATTCTCCTGAAGTATCAACCAGAAATGAAGTCACATCTGTTGATAGTGCTCAGTTTCAGTCCCGTCGTTTCTGATTTTTATTCATAAAAGCACCAGTAATACCAAAACGTATCCAAATGCTATTTTTTTAAATATCCAATGTTATTTAAAACTCCCCTGCGTTAACACTTCCACGGATGCTTGCGGCGCCATTGCAGAAAAATCGTTGCTCTAGAGTCTAGAATTAACTGTGCATTTGATATGAGACTCTGATCGTCCAGACCATCTGTGTTATTGATATTATGGAAAAGTACACTCTTATACGTCAACAGCAGTATCTACCTCGTTTCAATAACCGTATTTGCAATTTCATTTACTTTACAAATTCCAAACAAAATACACTACAACACGCGCTGCGACAATCTGAAATTAAAAAAAAACTTCACTGTTCAGAGTATTCTAGGATATTGTCCCAACAATGTAAACAGAGGGTGAAATTCCTGTCCCAATCAGAATACACTTTCAGTACTCGTGAACTTCGATCTTGGCAAGTTCCTGTAAGAGATGGTGAACAGCCTACTTCCATCCTCCTCCTAAATATATGGAATGTTTTTCCGGTATCTCTGCAGAAGTTGAAAACATTATTTTCAGCACAGCAAACATCTGGTGCTGTAGACGGCATTGTTTATGCCATAAGCAGGGTGATGTCTTGCCACAAAAGAGAGACGCCAGGGCACGGACGTGGTGCAGGGCGGTGGAAGAGGATCACGGGGCAGCTGGCAGAAGGAGGTGACCAGCAATACGTAACTGAACGAAGCATACTGA
>NW_024716341.1:0-23184 GCF_018991925.1 Homarus americanus | reverse complement strand
GAGAGGACGGAGTTACCTACAACATCGTTAGACTACTAAGGCGTGTGCCGGGCAATCCATTGTTGGTATTGTACAATATGAGTCATACCAAAGGCCAACTACCCACATCATTGACCAGCAGTATTGTTGTGCCAATACCGAAACCAGGACAGCCTGATGCTTTTCGTCCCATAATCACTAACCAGCTGCCTGTGTAAAACCTTTGAGGGGATGGTTCTTGGCAAACTCTTATATAGAATCAGAGAACACATGTCTCCTAACATAAATGGCTTCACCCATGGTAAAGGTGTACATAATTGCATCACCACATTCCTAACTGTGCATGGTGATGAAAGGCACAGATACACCACATTTCTTGACCTAAAAGCGGCTTTTGATATTACCAATGGACAACTGATATTGTACGAACTAGCCAAAATGGGTATAGGAGGTACACTGTTAGACTGGATAAGTGGGTACCTAACCAACAGAAGGGCTGCTGTGTGACGGGCGGTTTTCTTTCTCTTTATAATTTACCATCCAGATATTCTTTTCTGTTATTATTCTTCAATTCTTTATTTAGATATATACAGTACCTTATTCTTGATCATATTCTTATACAAGTAATTCTGATATTTCTATGCTTATAGTTTCCAAGTCTTTCATTTCTTTTCATATATAATATTATATTTTCTAAATTTCAATGTTCCTACCTTCCTGAAGTATACTCTGTTTTTACTTATATTCTCATACAAGGGTTAGTCTGGGAACCATGTTATTCTTAGTACACTTATTATACTTACAAGGGTAGGCTGCCACCACCAGACTTTTGGGTAGAATATAACATACCTCATGGAAAGCTTTTGGGTAGTGTGGTAGATGTACAATATTGTACATAGGCACGTGAGTCAGTATTATTTTCTGGGAACCAATGTTTAGAAGGAGTAGAGAGGTGATACTCGTAGATTACTAATTCAATATTTATTACCACAGTGAGTGAATAAGATGTTACTTAACTTCACTCAAATAAGACTGGACCCTCAGGTCTTACTGTACCATTTACAAAACAGCACCACAATTACTTATTAATTCATTAAACACTTCAAGTACTTATTACACCATTTAACTACTTCAATTACTCACTACTTCATGAGACAACTGTTGTATTATTTCTCTGACAAGTAAGATTCAGGGGTTACTACATACGGTCAGATAACACTGGACCCTCAGGTCGTACTTTTATAAGTAACAAATTACATCTTCAATTCTAGGTTACAACATTTAACAATCATTATATTATTCCATTGTTACTGCAAGTGGATAATATGACACACTTGACACTATCCCGAATTAAAATAGTCTTTATAACATGTTATTTCGGAATGACTAATGTGACACTTTAACGAGTATTCAGTGGTTTGATGGACTCAACTCCAAGAATAACAATAACCCTGGTACCACCAACATTCATGGATTCAATATTTAACCTGGGATGCTGTATTTCTGCTTGTCATCCCCAAGCATGGATATTAACACGGCTCCTTACATATAAACAAGAACAGTAGTTGGACCAAGATCACAAGACAGAGTCCGCGGGCCAAAGTCGTTTACAGGCTCGGCCTCTAGCTGGGAGTGCCCGGCCCGGGAAGGATTGTGGCAGAGGGTCGGCCATGGCGTCTGCCAAGGAATCTCGCCCTGGGATTCTAATCAAGCCACCTTAGACATCCTTCGAGAGCCATCGTGCCCATAGCCGGCTCCCGAACCTCAGTCGTGTTGCCAACACACAAACAGCGTCTGGAGATGAGTGGAGAAGAAATAACGAGAGAGTGAATATTTAACTTCACTATACAAAACATACGTCTGGCAATGGTCCAGACGACACTTACTTTATATCAATTCTTTCACTGGGTAAATGAAAATTTCATTGTTACAACATGAACACTGTAGTGGCTCCTCTCCCCTACAACTTCCAACTGAGCTCCGGCCGTGCGCCGACCAGCCAATCAGCGTACAGCCAGCTACGCCGAGAGACTAGGTCTATGCAGAGGACGTAGGGGTACGATCGCCGACCTAGTCTCGACCATCAACCTCCAGTTCAGGATCAGAGCGTTTCACACCTTACGCTTGAGCCGCTGTGATTGGTCCTCTCGCTACGCGCACCCCAAATCCTGATCCTCGTAAATTGTATAAATACGGCCACGCCTGCCCAGGGAGAACATTCTACACTCAGCTACTGGACCAGCTCTCACAGCTCCTCAACTAGTCACTCCTAAGCACTGCGCTGTACAACAATATATATATATACAGAAAGCGCATCGTGAGTTTCTATCTTACCTCATTCCTGAGTGTGAGATATCTACATGTACGTACGTTTGTGTGCCCATACAAAGAGATAATAGACAACTAAAGAGAATTGACAACTGGACACATACAGTACACTACAATTGGTGACCCCTGGAGCCGTGAATACCACACTCCTTTCTGCTGCCTTACTACTAGAGCTGAGAAGATCGTCCTGCCTGCTGCCAGCCTAGGCCAACCGCCTACCTGCACCACCCACTACTCCACAACGACACCATCTCACGACCGTAAGGTTTATAACGCATTAGTCTGTTCTCCCCACTGGCGGTGTGAGTGACCCACATCACAGCTGGAGAGCAACTATTGTGCGATATTCCAAACGTGGTTTGAGCTCTTTTGCCTATTCTCCTATTTTTCTTTTGTTTTTTTAGTTCTGGCCTAAGGACCTGCACCCTAAAAAGTGTATGCGTCCCGAAGTCCCCCCTGCAACTGTTCACCTCCCTCCCAGGAGATTGTGAACACGGAAGGGGGTCGGAACAAGCACCCATCCCTCATCCTTCCCAAACAGGTGTGATATACCCCCCCAAGAATGGATGGACGGATCTCTCTACCAACCTTCAACCACAACGTAGAGGACTGGTTAGTTCATGTCGAAGCAGCTCTCATCGGCTCTACAGCTACAGATGGGCAAAAGTACGGCGCCCTGCTCTGCTCCTTGCCCACTGAAGTCGCCACACAAGTCTCACAGACCATCTCCAACCCTCCAGAGAACAACAAATTCGCCACTCTGCGGGATGCCTTAAAAACGCATTACCAACGGACCCGCTCCAATCTCCTGCAGAACCTATCTTCCATCTCCCTTGGAAACTCAACTCCGGGATTTCTCTGGGAAAAGATGTGCAGGTTGAACTCCCGGTACACAGACAGACTTCCTGACTCTATCCTGCGCCAGCTTCACGCACAAAAACTACCCACAGAAGTACGCAACATTCTGTCCGCAGTAGATTACTCTACGACACCAAAACTATATGCAACCGCGGCAGACAGAATTTTCAACGAGTGCGCTGCTGCACCCCTTACCGCCACGGACAACCCCACGGTCACACCAGTACCTACCACCGAACTTGTAAGCCGGGTCAACACCCCTCAGCCGAGCAATACCTCACAAGACATCAAGGACCTGTTGCAAACCTTGAACCACAGGATGGACACCAATGAGCAGTTCTGCTCCTCCATACCCGCTGCTGTGCCAGTTCCTGACTCACGCACCACGCCCTACAAGTTCCGACGCACAGCAGCCAGCCCCCAGCACAACAAATATACCCTCTGCTGGTATCACCAGACTTTCGGCCGCAATGCTCGAAACTGTGAGCCCTATTGCACCTATTCGGGAAACGGCAACACCGGAGGCTGGTAGACGCCTCAGCCTCCGTCCCTTCAGGCGTCTCATTACTGCACATCACCGACCGCACCTCTGGCAAGAAGTTCCTCATCGACACAGGTTCATCGGTCAGCCTCATCCCTCCCTCACTACAAGACAAGTCAAAGCAACCCTCTTATGACCTGTTCGCTGCCAACGGTACCCCCATCGCCTTCTACGGTCTGCCCAAGACTCTGCGTTGGTTATTTGTGATAGCAGACGTGTCTCAACCCATCCTTGGTTTCGACTTCCTCACCTTCCACAAGTTCGGCGTCAAACCAAGTCATCTATGCCTCATCCATGAGCCTACAGCACGCAAGATCCAGGGTTCTCGTGCCAGACACACCGACACTATCACCTGTCTTGCGCCTTCCAACGAGTTCTCCTCCCTGCTCGACGAATTCAAGGAGCTTTTCTCACCCCGAGTCTCCCTACCCCCACCACCTACATCGAGAATTTTCCACCACATCGAAATCAAAGGACCACCAGTCTTTTCACGCCCTCGCCGCCTGCGCCCTGAGCTCCTGAACACAGCCAAAGTAGAATTCAACAAACTTCTGCAAGACGGCATCATTCGCCCTTCAAGGAGTCCCTGGGCATCGCCTCTTCACATGGTTCCTAAGCAAACACCCGGCGACTGGAGGGTATGTGGCGACTACAGAGCCCTGAATCTCGTCACCAAACCTGACAGGTACCCTATTCCGCATGTCCAGGACTTTCACCACAAACTTCATGGCAAGACTATCTTCTCGAAGATCGACTTGGAGCGTGCCTTCCACCAGATCCCAGTAGCACCTGCAGATACCCCGAAGACAGCCATCACCACTCCGTTTGGACTCTTCGAGTACACTTTCATGAGTTTTGGCTTACGCAATGCAGCACAGACTTTCCAGAGGTACATGGACCATATGCTTCGCGACCTCGATTTTGTCACCGTCTTCATTGACGACATCCTCGTCGCATCTTCGACGCCTGCCGAGCACCGCCACCACCTACAACTCCTTCTCCAATGCCTGCAGAACAACAACACGAAAGTTCATCCTGCTAAGTACGTCTTTGGAACCTCGGCCATCGATTTCCTCGGTCACAGAGTCTCGCCCAGTGGCATACAACCCCTACCACAGAAGATAACTGCGATTAGGGAGTTCCCCAAACCTGAAACGGCGAAGAAACTCCGAGAATTCCTGGGTTTAGTCAACTACTACCACCGCTTCATTGACAAAGCTGCCACCGTCCTAGCCCCCCTACACGACCTTCTCAAGGGACGCCCAAAGAAGTCTCACAAGTCTCTCGTGTGGACTCAAGAGGCTGCCACGGCATTCACCACTATCAAACAGCACATTACACGCCTCACCCTCCTGGCCCACCCCGCACCTAACGCCCGGACCACTCTCACAACGGCTTCAACCACCACACCTCAAGTACAGCGCCTTTGATCGAGAACTCCTGGCCATATACCTGGCTGTCAAACATTTTCAGCACTTCCTCGAGGCCCGTCAGTTCACCATCTTCACTGATCACAAGCCCCTCGTCCATGCCTTCGCTTCAGCTTCCCAGTCACATACACCTCGTGTCCTGCGCCACTTGGCTTACATCTCGGAGTTCTCCAGCGACGTCCAACACATTAAAGGCAGCCACAACGAGATCGCCGACGCCCTCTCTCGTTGTATATCCAACATTCTTCCCTCATCTCCACCCATTAATTATGGGCAGCTAGCCGCGGCTCAAGAGAAAGACGAAGACCTGGCAGCATACAAGACATCCCCCTCAGGCCTCACACTCCAAGAACTCCCTGTTCCTGGCACAAAGATAAAATTGTGGTGCGACGTATCCTGTGGGCAGCCTACACCGTTCGTGCCTCACGTCCACCGCCGCGCTGTTTTCGACCGCATCCATGGTCTCAGCCACCCGGGTGTGCGGGCCTCCCAGCGCCTCCTAACGCAACGTGTCGTCTGGCCCGGCATCAAGTCTGATACTAAGAAATGGGCTGCCCAGTGCCTGGCCTGCCAGTCCTCCAAAATACATCGTCACATACGGGCCCCCTTACAAACCTTCCCTATTCCCAAAGGACGTTTTCAAGTAGTACACCTCGACATCGTGGGACCTCTTCCATCATCCTACGGTAGCACCTACATCTTCACCTGCATCGACCGTTTCACCAGGTGGACAGAAGCAATTCCCATGCCCAACGCTACAGCAGAGACTACTGTCCGCGCCTTCATGTCCGGTTGGGTTTCCCGTTTTGGCCCCCCCGCAACCGTAATCACTGACCGAGGAGTCCAGTTTGAGTCACAACTCTGGCAGCACCTCCTACAGTTCCTCGGCACGTCTAGACAACACACTACAGCATACCACCCTCAAGCCAACGGCATGGTAGAGCGTTTTCACCGGCAGCTGAAGGACACACTCAAGGCACAGCACGACCCTTACAGCTGGACTGATGCGCTTCCCTTAGTGCTCCTCGGCATGCGTGCATCACACAAGGAGGATATGGACTGTAGCCCAGCAGATCTTACACTAGGAGAGCCCCTTCGGCTACCCGGGGATTTCTCACTCCCTCCTGACCCCCACCAAACCACTCCAGCAGTTCGTCACGACTTACTCCAAAAGCTACGACAAGCAGTTTCTGCATTCAGAGCTACTGCTCCACGCCAGCCTCCTCGGCGCCCTGAACACATCCCTCCTGCACTACTCACAGCCGAGTATGTTTTCGTCAGGCATGATGCTCACCGCAACCCATTACAACGCCCCTACGATGGACCCTTCCAGGTGGTTACCCGTTCAGCAAAGTTCCTGACGATTATCCGGAATGGCAGACATGACACCGTCAGCATAGACCAAGTCAAACCGGCCATCTTACCCGTCGGGCCCCCAGCCCAGCAGCACCATCAACAAACTACGCCTGCACCAGTCTACCCGCAGTTACCACCGGCAGCAACACCACGCCCACGACATTTCTGGGCACCCTCTTTTCACCCTCATGTACACCCTGTTCCTACTGTAGAACTTGCTCCTGTCATAGACCCTCTTCCTATCATAGAACCTGAACCTGTAATAGACCTCCCTCATGTCATAGAACCTGCTCCTGCCATGGACCCTTCTCCTGACATAGAACCTGCACCTATCATAGATACTGCACCTATCATAGACCCTCCTCCTGTCATAGAACCTGAACCTGTAATAGACCTCCCTCCTGTCATAGAACCTGCTCCTGCCATGGACCCTCCTCCTGACATAGAACCTGCACCTATCATAGAACCTGCTCCTGCCACGGACCCTCCTCCTGACGCAGCCCCTGCAGCAGCAGGAGCACAACAACCATTGCTTGTACAACCTCCTCTAATCCCAAACCCTCTTTCTCCCCCTAATTCTCCCACAGGTTTTGTGTTACTAGAGGGAGTTGTTACACGTAGCGGCCGAGTCGTACGTACACCTGCCCGGTATGTGTTATGTGTGGGACACAACCCGGACAACATCCAGCCTCCCGCCACGCCGGGAGGGGAGAGGGAGTATTGTAGTGGCTCCTCTCCCCTACAACTTCCAACTGAGCTCCGGCCGCGCGCCGACCAGCCAATCAGTGTACAGCCAGCTACGCCGAGAGACTAGGTCTATGCAGAGGACGTAGGGGTACGATCGCCGACCTAGTCTCGACCATCAACCTCCAGTTCAGGATCAGAGCGTTTCACACCTTACGCTTGAGCCGCTGTGATTGGTCCTCTCGCTACGCGCACCCCACATCCTGATCCTCGTTAATTGTATAAATACGGCCACGCCTGCCCAGGGAGAGAGGAGAGATTCGCCAGCCAGCCTTCGCCGTGAACGGACCTCTCTTCTGACCCTTCACTGCTAAGCAGCCAGCCTTCTTTCTACTGTTGACGACCTGACTACAACTCGACCTCTCTGTCTACCACTGGCCTTCCCAGAAATCTTTTTTGGGGCAACGCCCCTCGGGGGCCTCCGCCTTTGGAAACGACCACGACTGTCACCGGACTACCTCACGAGCGTTCAGGACTATCAACTCTAGTTAGCCCTCCCCACGGGTAGAGTGAGTGACCCACACTCCTGCTGGAGGGCAGCTATTGATTGGCAGTACTGACGTGGTTTGAGATCTTTCTCTCTTGCTGAAACCCTTCCTTACTTACCCTATCCGAGGCACCTGCTTATATTTAAGTATTCGTGCTAGAGCCCCTCCAGTGGAGCACACCTCACAGTAGGTGGGATTGTGTGTGTCCGTTGGAGGTCGGGGGAACACAGGCCAATCCGGCAGTGGAAAAACAGTGATAGTGCAGTTACACCACTGTCCGGGGGTCGCCTATAGGCACACTAAGAAGGGTCTTCAATAACCTTCTTTATCACCCACAATTATATGCTAGGAAGACACAAACAAATAAACCAATGGCTACCAAGGTTATACTCAAGATTATAGACAATAGAACAGCCCCTTCACGTTCTCAGATAACTGAAACAGCGTATGGTACACTCAATGTACCCTTCACGAGGATTTTCTCCTCGAACGATGGATACACTGCAATATGCAGGGACTACAGGGATGCGGATACCATTCTGAGCCCTGAGGGAATGCAAGCCTTTGGAGACATAGAACTCCAGGTCATTATGCCACCAGAGGTTAAAGCAAAAAGATCAGTATTTGTACGTGGACTTGACTACGAATTTGGAAGGCACTCGGCACAAGAAATAAAAGAAGAACTAGAAATTAAAACAACTGGTTAAAAATCGAAGAAGTGGTAAAAATAAAGCAATACACTCATTGCCGAAAGCTGAGATTCACTGACACTTCAATGGCAGACAAGGCCCTGGAATCTTAGGGTTAAACATGTCAGTACTCCCTAAACAACTAGAAAGGGAGAAATATGTTAATATTCTCACCTGCTTTATCTGCTATGCACATGAATCACATGCAACAAAAGACTGTCCTCAAAAGGAACTTAAAATATGCTCTGAATGTGCAGAAGAAGGCCATACCTTCCGGGACTGCAAGAATCAATCCAAAGCATGTATAAACTGTAAAAATCAGAAGGAACCTGGATATAAGACCCACAGAACCCTAGCAATGGCCTGTCCATACAAAAAGAAAATAATAAATGAAAAAGTAGCAAAGGAAAAACAACAACAAGAACAGAAGGAGAATACAACATATGCTGCTATTGCAAAGAAAGTAGTTGAAGAAACAACACAACCACAGAATACCACCAAAATTGTACTGAGCGAAATACGAGACTACAAAGTGCTCATCTGCCTATTATACTCTCACATAATGAACATAGGGAACCCAGGCACGTTCGAAATAGAAATGAACAAAATGCTTGGAAGAAACAATCTCCCAACAATGAGTTTCCCAGCGAACCCAGCTTCCGGATCTATGCTACAAGCGTCCCGCTTAACCAACCCAGATGCACCACAGGAGACAGTCAACGGAGAAGAAAAAGGAGCAACGGAGCAAACACCAGCCGCAACAGTACACGAAACAAACGAAGTTGACAAGGCAAAGTCACAAATGATTGAAACATCTACTCAAAGTACAGCAGAGAGGCAGGACCTTCAAAATAACATCCAAAGAGAGACAGGAGCCGTAAGGAAAAAAGTCTCAACAGCAACCATGGATTCTGTAGTGGACGTCTCCTCTACAAACTAACTGCGTAGCTGCACACCACCTGCTATCACATTCCAATGTGCCGCCTTCCCTAGCAACCAATCAGATGTTACCGTATCTTAGCAACGGAACTAGTCACCGGCGACTTCTCGGGTTTTCCCACCATGACTCATAGCGGCTGCTGCGGGGTATATAAGCTCTGTCTCTCCCTTGAGATTCAGTCTGACCAATCTTCTTGAACAAGCAACACCTCCTCCTCTGCCGCTGCCTGGCGACCCTCGCCTCTCCTCCGCCTGCCTGGCGGTCCTCGCTCCCGCCAGCGAGCATGTCCTTCTCTGAGCTTCCTCACCAACCAACTCTCATTCTGCCCATTGTCCTGAACAAGCAACATCTCCTCCAGCAAGCTCCACGCTGTTAACATTTTATTCAACCAGGAGGCCAGCAACAGGCAACATCTTCTCTAACGAAGCTCCTGCACATCTACCTCCTCCAACAAGCTACTCACCGCACGTCTCTACCAAGCAGCCCCTCACCACACAGCACCTCCAGCACCAGACTGTCTATCATATAACTTATACATTATACAAGAAAACCACATTAGAGTTTCCTGCCATCCTGAGTGCTAGACAACATTAATATCTCGATACCCCTACAAATGTCACTCCGGGGTCACCATTTGTAGGGGTATCGAAATTGTGCAGGTGTTACAGTAACTTAGGTGATATGCTCTGAGTGAAGTCATATTTACGTCTTTAACGTCCCCTGAAATGTGATTTCGTTGTCACTGTTAGTAAGTGCTTGCCCCTTCATCCATACAGGTCCCTAACGCAGCCTAGGCCATGTCTGTAGGGTGGATGTTGTATCCACTATGTCTGGGGAGATGTCCGAGGTCCAGTAGGCTCAGTTACCTTCGTGAGACCCGGCCATCAGACACTTCAGACTACCTATGGCCCCCATAGCTGGCTCGTCTGGCCCTAACGCTAGGCCTGCGAGGTGACCCCGGATCACCAAGCCACACACCACTACCAGCCCCCATCATTGGTGGATGAGTGTCTAACTCAGTAGGGCTATTTGTGTGGTGGAGTTAATCCACTGGGATCTTCAGAGTTCGTCGGAAAGTACCCCATGGTGGCTGGACCCCATGGCTGTTGCTTGAGTATCACTCCTGACGACTGAGTGTTGTAGTGGCAGTTGCCCTGGTCTTTATGGTGCTAAATGACTATAAGAGTTATGTGTTACTGAGTATGTCCACCCAATAGGGTTGGAAGTGTTATTGAATATGTCCACCCAGTAGTGGTGTATGTTGAGCCTGAGGGCCTAGTACTAGATTTCGTCTGTTGGTACATATAAATTCTTTCTCCTAATTTCATATTAATGTTTAAATAAATTTTGTATTTGTATATTGTGTGTATTATTTACCTACAGTATTTACTGTTATTTCTTCCCTATTACTTGTTACTATCATTACATCTACCCACGAGCCTCCTCTCGTCACGCTACCAATGATAATAAGTATGAGAGTAAAAGGAAATGTGACTGACACACAGGCCCTTATAAATGGTGGCAGCTCAGGCCCTCATACACCAATTCCCCTACATGCAATAAAACAAACATAAAGAAACTGCAGAAAATTCAAAACTTAGCCCTCAGGGATGTATATAACATCAGATATCCTGACATAGTCACCAACCGTCAACTACACCAATGAGCGCAAATAGAACCCCTAAACGTTTACCTACACCAACGCTCAAAAAGAATATGGACAAAGTTAGAAGAAATAGAGCCAGGACCAATCAAAGAATGGATGGAAGAGACAGAAGACGGAAGAAGAGAACACTCGTGGTTCCCTAGCAGTAAAAGAAGAGCCCTAGAACCCACACCAACTCCACTCTATTGAAAGATGCAACGTTACCCCAGTGACAACCTTGGCAGCCCTACCACTTACAACATTAGATCATAAAAAGACGGGATGTTCTTAGCAGAAACACAAGTACAGGTAGTTCTGCTATAACGCGATAGTTGTGTTCTTGTAAAACATCGTGTTATAGAAATTCGTGTAATAGAAATAACAGGGCTTATGGAGAAAATAGGGTTAGGTGCAGATTACTCCAAATCGAAAAAAAATTTCGTAGTTAGCCTAACACAAAGGATAGCACAGTCTAAATAAATGTTACATTCATATCTAATAATGAAATCATACAGTAAATGTTACACTTAACCTTGAAAAAATATGAATATAACTTGATGGGGGAGAAGGGTGATGTTGAGGCTGAGGAGTCATGAAACATCAAGCTTTTCTTCAAGTGTTATAGCCTTTCTTTTATGATCACCACCGGAAATGCGATCACCAGAGTGCTTCCCAAAGATATTCTCCTTTTCCATAGTCACAAAATTGGAGAAACAGTAATCAGAATTCACTGAGGACACTTAAAAACTTCACACGTGTTTCAAACAAAGTGTGGAGTAAACAGAGCGCGCAGGTCTAAAACGCTATGTATTTTGTTTTTCTCTTATTTAAAATTTTACATTTTACATATACTGTACAGGTATACTGTATACAAAAATATTACATTAATTATTTCAGCAATTCTTCACAAACAAAACACATAAATCAATTGAACATGTGATGTCGAACGTGAACTGTAAACACTGCATAACCCCGCGCCAAGCCACAATGTACAGTACACTTTAAACGCTACTTATTTTGTTTTTCTCTCTTATTTAAAATTTTACAATTTACATATACTGTACAGGTATTTCTTCACAAACAAAACACATAAATCAATTGAACAAGTGATGTTGAACGTGAACTGTAAACATTGAGCCAAGCCACAACACTGTACAGTACACTTTAACACTTTAAACGCTACGTATTTAGTTTTTCTCTTTTATTTAAATTTTTACAATTTACATACAGTATACATATATATATATATATATATATATATATATATATATATATATATATATATATATATATATATATATATATATATATATATATATATATATATATATATATATATATATATATATATATATATATATATATATATATATATATATATATATATATATGTGTGTGTGTGTGTGTGTGTGTGTATAAATTGTAATTTACATATTCATATTATGCTACAGCGCCCACCAAACATAAGAAACGTTTGAGCCCCCTAGTAGAGATGTCCGTTCTCTATCCACTTCAGGATGTCTTAGTCATCCATTTTCTTTTTGTGTACTCGCTCAGGGACTCAAGTATTTCTGTATATAACACAGGATGATAAGGGAATTTGAATTTATTTGTTTATTTATTTATTTATAATATACTGTAATATATTAAATATACTGCAAGTATTTTCTTTAATTTATACTTTTTTCTCGAAAAAGGGAGGCTACCATTATACCTGGTAATGTACATTTATGGTGATTGTTAAGGACCAAACTCCGAATCCATGACGTGACTTCTGTTCATCATTCATATCCTAAATTTACCACTGTAGGTAGTTTCAGGAATTAACGCAGTCATTTACTGAATATTCTTTGCAAAAAAATTAATTTTAAATGAATTATTTATAGGAGATAAGTATTATGATCAGTAAATATACAGATATGCATAACTGACCACCTCCGAACACAAGGACGGCTAAAAATAGCCACAGGCGGTCACAGTCAAGGTCACTTTCCCTTTCTTGTCACTGGCAAATGGGGGGGAGGGTGGTGATGATAGCAGCGGTGTTTATTACCGGGGTATATTGTTCTTTTACGGTATGTTAGACTGGTTTATAATACATTTTTATTATTTTAATATACCGGGAATCTTCATTATAATCCAGCTTCCCAAATGTAAGTTTCAGTATAAAATAATTAGTGGTACTGTAGGACCTTGTGAGTGGTTTGCTGTATACATAAATATTACATAAATTATTTCTGCATTCTTCACAAACAAAACACATAAATCAATTGAATATGTGATGTCGAACGTGAACTGAAGCCATAACAACAATTCGAGTGGAATCGCGTTAGAGCAAACGAATTCGCGTTTTACAAATATTGTTCCTCAATTCATAAATCGCGTAAGAGCAAATTCGCGTTGTCAAAACACGCGTTATAGCAGAACTCACTGTACCTGCCCTAGACTCCTCACCATTGGCTAGGACATAAGACCCGAAAATGTAAGGCATAAAATTGCAATATTTGCTAAACATACAAACACCTGACATAAATATAATACCTAAGACGAAAATTAGCTGAAACACAAACATGAGAAAACAGAAGCACTTGGGTTGAGCCCCAAGACCTAGCATTCTACTACTATTTTCCAATTTCCTCGCTTTTCTTCTGCACTATCCACCAACCCCAAGTCCCTCCAAATTCCACCATTATTCTTCAAGTCCAGTTCCCGCACCACCAATCTACGCACCTGCATCAAGATTTCTTCATACTTTACTTCACCCATCGATCGATCGATCGGGAGACCATTCTACACTCGGCTACTGGACCAGCAACATCTCTCACAGCTCCTCACCTAGTCACTCCTAAGCACTGCGCTGTACAACAATATATATACAGAAAGCGCATTGTGAGTTTCTATCCTACCTCATTCCTGAGTGGAGATATCTACATGTACGTACGTTTGTGTGCCCATACAAAGAGATAATAGACAACTAAAGAGTATTGACAACTGGCCACATACAGTACGCTACACACTTACCAACCTTCCCCACATATCACAGTGTATACGTATCGTTTTATAACTCATCGATCTCACTCTGCACCGATACTTCAAGGTGTGAGTGCACATTATATATTTTATTGACCAATATTACCCAAATTAGAACTAACAACGACCTGCCACAGTGCTAGCATAAATCTTATAATGAACGACATACGTTGTTGAGACTGGATAAGAGTTTTTACAACAAATTTAGTCAAAATGATAAATAACAAAATTTAAATCCAATTTTATTAAAGAATGAGTAAATAATAAATGTGTAGCCCGGAATTCATTGATGAGGAATATAAATATATCTATAATATTGGCTCAAACCTTAAGTACCCTAGATCTTTCACAGACAAATGCCTTAACATTACTGAGAAATCTTTCTACAGAACTGATCCCAAGCCCACCCATGACCATAAGAATCTCTTAGTATTATCATTTCACAAAAATTTCTCTCAAATTCTTTTACAACTAAAAACCTGGAACGTCAATGTGGCATTTAAAAACTTATGCACTGTTAAACAAATGTTAATCAAGAACACCCCCAACAACACAATTGGTTGCATTTATAAGGTTCCTTGCAAGGAATGTAATATGTTTTACTTAGGCCAGACAGGTAAAGATCTTGTAACTAAACTTAAACAACATAAATATAGTGTTAGGACAGGCCAGGAATCCAATGCTCTGTTTGTTCATTTAAGGGATAACAAGCATTGCATTGACTGGGATAATGCCTCCTCAATATTACCTTGTAATTCAATTGACAGTAGGAACATTATAGAATCTAGTCTCATTAAACAAACCGAAGCAGTAAACATGAATTTGAGTAATGGTATGTACAAACTGGACAATTTTGTAATTAAGATGATTTGTAACCAGGTGAGAAGGTTGGGTCACCTTACCCTCTGACCTGACTACCGACCATGGCGGTGTTTTTTTATATTAGTAGGGTCATTACCTAATACCTGACCATTGTGGACCTGACCTCACCCTCTCCTTAGTCTGTACTCACCCCTGAAGATGTGAATTACACGAAAGCGCTTGGGAACTTCGTGTTTTCTTCTTTCCTTGTGGTTATCGGTATGCATATATATATATATATATATATATATACATACATATATATATATATATATATATATATATATATATATATATATATATATATATATATATATATATATATATATATATATATATATATATATATATATATATATATATATATATATATATATATATATATATACATATATATATATATATATATATATATATATATATATATATATATATTACATATATATATAATATATATATATAAGTATATATATACAAATTACCCAGCCAGAATATAATTTACATTGCTGGAATTCTTATAATTTGGTGATCATTTTGAATATAAACAACATATATTTTGCATTAAACATAAAATTTTTAGATAAAAATTGTTCTCTAGGTAATTATGTTATCTTTTGTCCAAAATATATGACATTTATATTCAAAATATTCCTGGTCTTACAAGGAATCCAGCAATGTCAATTATATTATCCTAACTTTAATCTGAGGTATTATTTAATACTAAATGTTAAAAACTCTTGAATGGAGGATTGGTGGGGGGTGGAGGGAGGGTTGGGACTGACCGGCAGTTGGAAGAGGGGGGGAGGCAAGGTGGGGTACTTTGATTGACAGATAGTGTTGAAGAATATTTTTTTTTTTTTATTAACTGTAGATATTTGTTTTAGCTCATAAAATTCATACAAATTATCCAGCCAGAATATAATTTACATTGCTGGAATTCTTATAATTTGGTGATCATTTTGAATATAAACAACATATATATATATATATATATATATATATATATATATATATATATATATATATATATATATATATATATATATATATATATATATATATATATATATATATATATATATATATATATATATATATATATATATATACACAGTATTGCCTCGCTAACGGGCTAGCTTTTCACTTAACGCTAAGCGTGATATATACACGCTGTGCCTTCAAAGCTGAACTTTTCACTTAACGCGATTTTTCCACAGTAACGCTGTAAGTGTCCTGCTCAGAGCCATTTTTAGATTTCAGACCACCCCCAATTCGCCAATCTGCCTGACTGCCTGTTTTAGCTCATAAAATTCATACAAATTATCGAAATAGAATATAATTTATATTGCTGGAATTCTTATAATTTGGTGATCATTTTGAATATAAACAACATATATTTTGCATTAAACATACAATTTTTAGATAAAAATTGTTCTCTAGGTAATTATGTTATCTTTTGTCCAAAATATATGACATTTATATTCAAAATATTCCTGGTCTTACAAGGAATCCAGCAATGTCAATTATATTATCCTAACTTTAATCTGAGGTATTATTTAATACTAAATGTTAAAAACTCTTGAATGGAGGATTGGTGGGGGGTGGGGGGAGGGTTGGGACTGACCGCGCGGTTGGAAGAGGGGGGGAGGCAAGGATGGGGTACTTTGATTGACAGATAGTGTTGAAGAATATTTTTTTTTTTTTATTAACTGTAGATATTTGTTTTAGCTCATAAAATTCATACAAATTATCCGGCCAGAATATAATTTACATTGCTGGAATTCTTATAATTTGGTGATCATTTTGAATATAAACAACATATATTTTGCATTAAACATACAATTTTTAGATAAAAATTGTTTTCTAGGTAATTATGTTATCTTTTGTGAAAAATATATGACATTTATATTCAAAATATTCCTGGTCTTACAAGGAATCCAGCAATGTCAATTATATTATCCTAACTTTAGTTTGAGGAATTATTTATTACTATACCTGGTTTTCCCCCAAAAATTTCTCAGAGGGAAGAGCCAGTGAGTGTAGTGTGAGAAGAAGGGGAGGGAGTTGAGTCCATTATTTGAATGGACATTAACTTGGCGACTGTATTTCTCTATTTCTCTTAAGTATTAATTGTGTGCATGTACCATCATAAAATTAAGATGTTATTTTTACTACAACATAGTTATTTGTCGTCAAAAAGTGGAGTTTGGGGGTCGGGCTGGGTTCTATTGGAATTAATCCCATATGTTCTGTTATTCACTTAACGCGGTTTTCACTTAACGCGGGACCCTCTGGGTTCAATTGACCGCGTTAAGTGGGGTACAACTGTATATATATATACAGTATTACCCCGCCTAACGCGGTTTCACTTAGCGCGTTTTACCATATATGCGGTGCCTCGCCAGAGCTGAACTTTCACTTAACACGGGTTTTTTCCACATATAAGCGGTGAGTGTCCGGCTCGAGAGCTATTTTTAGATTTGCCCCACCCCCCACCCTGCCTGACTGCCTGTTTTAGCTCATAAAATTCATACAAATTACCCAGCCAGAATATAATTTACATTGCTGGAATTCTTACAATATGATGCTCATTTTGAATATAAACATCATAGATTTTGCATTAGACATACAAATTTTAGATATAAAGTTTATTCTGAGTAAATATGTTATTTTTTGTGCAAAATATATGACATTTGTATTCAAAATATTCCTGGGCTTTCAAGGAATCCAGCAATGTCAATTATATTATCCTAACTTTAGTTTGAGGTATTATTTATTAAAATTTAGTGGTTATCCCACACATCTCCTTGGGACGGTTGGTGGGGGGTGGGGGGTGGGGGGGAGGGAGGGACCGACCGACCATCTGTTACCCAGTGAAGAATTATTTTTTTTTTTATTAACTGAAGGTATTTGTTTTAGCTCATAAAATTAATACAAATTACCCGGTCAGAATATAATTTGCATTGCTGGAATTCTTATAATTTGGTGATCATTTTGAATATAAACAACATATATTTTGCATTAAACATACAATTTTTAGATAAAAATTGTTCTCTAGGTAATTATGTTATCTTTTGTCCAAAATATATGACATTTATATTCAAAATATTCTTGGTCTTACAAGGAATCCAGCAATGTCAATTATATTATCCTAACTTTAATCTGAGGTATTATTTATTACTAAATGTTAAAAACTCTTGAATGGAGGATTGGTGGGGGGTGGGGGAGGGTTGGGACTGACCGCGCGGTTGGAAGAGGGGGGAGGCAAGGTGGGGTACTTTGATTGACAGATAGTGTTGAAGAATATATATTTTTTTTTATTAACTGTAGATATTTGTTTTAGCTCATAAAATTCATACAAATTATCCAGCCAGAATATAATTTACATTGCTGGAATTCTTATAATTTGGTGATCATTTTGAATATAAACAACATATATTTTGCATTAAACATACAATGTTTAGATAAAAATTGTTCTCTAGGTAATTATGTTATCTTTTGTGAAAAATATATGACATTTATATTCAAAATATTCCTGGTCTTACAAGGAATCCAGCAATGTCAATTATATTATCCTAACTTTAGTTTGAGGAATTATTTATTACTATACCTGGTTTTCCCCCAAAAATTTCTCAGAGGGAAGAGCCAGTGAGTGTAGTGTGAGAAGAAGGGGAGGGAGTTGAGTCCATTATTTGAATGGACATTAACTTGGCGACTGTATTTCTCTATTTCTCTTAAGTATTAATTGTGTGCATGTACCATCATAAAATTAAGATGTTATTTTTACTACAACATAGTTATTTGTCGTCAAAAAGTGGAGTTTGGGGGTCGGGCTGGGTTCTATTGGAATTAATCCCATATGTTCTGTTATTCACTTAACGCGGTTTTCACTTAACGCGGGACCCTCTGGGTTCAATTGACCGCGTTAAGTGGGGTACAACTGTATATATATATACAGTATTACCCCGCCTAACGCGGTTTCACTTAGCGCGTTTTACCATATATGCGGTGCCTCGCCAGAGCTGAACTTTCACTTAACACGGGTTTTTCCACATATAAGCGGTGAGTGTCCGGCTCGAGAGCTATTTTTAGATTTGCCCCACCCCCCACCCTGCCTGACTGCCTGTTTTAGCTCATAAAATTCATACAAATTACCCAGCCAGAATATAATTTACATTGCTGGAATTCTTACAATATGATGCTCATTTTGAATATAAACATCATAGATTTTGCATTAGACATACAAATTTTAGATATAAAGTTTATTCTGAGTAAATATGTTATTTTTTGTGCAAAATATATGACATTTGTATTCAAAATATTCCTGGGCTTTCAAGGAATCCAGCAATGTCAATTATATTATCCTAACTTTAGTTTGAGGTATTATTTATTACTAAAAGGTAAATATTCTGGTTTTCCCACACATCTGGTGAGACGGTTGGTGGGGGGTGGGGAGGAGGGAGGGGCCGACCGACCGACCATCTGTTACAGTGAAGAATATTTTATTTTTTTTATTAACTGAAGATATTTGTTTTAGCTCATAAAATTCATACAAATTACCCGGTCAGAATATAATTTACATTGCTGGAATTCTTACAATTTGATGATCATTTTGAATATAAACATCATAGACTTTGCATTAGACATACAAATTTTAGATGTAATGTTTACTCTTGAGTAAATATGTTATCTTTTGTGCAAAATATATGACATTTATATTCAAAATATTCCTGGTCTTACAAGGAATCCAGCAATGTCAATTATATTATCCTAACTTTAATCTGAGGTATTATTTAATACTAAATGTTAAAAACTCTTGAAGGGAGGATTGGTGGGAGGTGGGGGGAGGGTTGGGACTGACCACGAGGTTGGAAGAGGGGGGAAGGCAAGGTGGGGTACTTTGATTGACAGATAGTGTTGCGAAGAATATTTTTTTTTTTATTAACTGAAGATATTTGTTTTAGCTCATAAAATTCATACAAATTACCCAGCCAGAATATAATTTACATTGCTGGATTTCTTACAATTTGGTGATCATTTTGAATATAAACATCATAGATTTTGCATTAGACATACAAATTTTAGATGTAAAGTTTATTCTGAGTAAATATGTTATCTTTTGTGCAAAATATATGACATTTGTATTCAAAATATTCCTGGTCTTACAAGGAATCCAGCAATGTCAATTATATTATCCGAACTTTAGTTTGAGGAATTATTTATTACTATACCTGGTTTTCCCCCTAAAATTTCTCAGAGGGAAGAGCCAGCGAGTGTACTGTGAGAAGAGGGGGAGGGAGTCGAGTCCATTATTTGAATGGACATTAACTTGGCGACTGTATTTCTCTATTTCTCTTAAGTATTAATTGTGTGCATGTACCATCATAAAAGTAAGATGTTATTTTTACTAGAACATAGGTATTGTGTCGGAAAAAGTGGAGTTTGGGGATGGGCCAGTTTCTATTGGAATTAATCCCATATGTTCTGTTGTTCACTTAACGCGGTTTTCACTTAACACGGTACCCTCTGGGTTTTATTGACAGCGTTAAGTGGGGTACAACTGTATATATATACAGTGATATCCCGATTTACGTGGTCAATTGAACCAGACTACAGGACAGTATGTGTAGTTGTTCTTTGGGGAGCTGGCAAAGAAGTCTAGCAGTGTGAGTTTAGTCTAGCAGTGTGAGTTTAGTCTAGTAGTGTGAGTTGAGTTTAGTCTAGCAGTGAGAGTTTAGTCTAGCAGTGAGAGTTTAGTCTAGCAATGTGAGTTTAGTCTAGCATTGATAGTTAAGTCTAGCAGTGTGAGTTTAGTCTAGCAGTGTGAGTTTAGTCTAGCAGTGTGAGTTTAGTCTAGCAGTGTGAGTTTAGTCTAGCAGTGTGAGTTTAGTCTAGCAGTGAGAGTTTAGTCTAGCAATGTGAGTTTAGTCTAGCATTGAGAGTTTAGTCTACCAGTGTGAGTTTAGCCTAGCAGTGTGAGTTTAGTCTAGTAGTGTGAGTTTGCGTTTTTCATTAATCAAAGTTGAGGGTGGAAGGAAGGGTGAAACACCAACCAGTAGTTTTAACTAATTATTTTAGACATAATAAAAATACTGCACTCTGTGACAATACAAAAATAGTTGACCTTCCCCAAGCAATTAAGGTCACAGCACCACACAAACATAACTGACCTTCTCCCATAAATGAAGGTCTCTTCTTCTCCATACAAAATAACTGACCTTAATACTATCATTACACACTTAACATTATATACACAGACACTGGTATAATACAACATACAACAGTACCTTGAGTACTCCCTTAATACTATCAGTACACACACTTATCATTATATACACAGACACTGGTATAATACAACATACAAATTACCCCTTCAGAGTCTTTACTGTGACACGACCCAATAGAAAACTTAGATACTCCCTTAGTGAGGTGAGTGTGAACGTTATGCAGCTGTAATAAGAGTCACAAGAGATTATAGGGACCTGTACTAATGTATGCAGTACACAGTATTTACATAAAACTCTATATTCATGTCCACAAAATTAATGCCATTCTTGAAGCAATCATTTTTTTAAATACCATTGTTAGATAAACACATGCCAGTACTATTAGAAAAAGTTGTATATAAGAACAGCAAATATCTAAATACTGTAAGTTAATTTAACCAAGTCTTCTACTTAACATGATCAAAAAACAAATTTTAACCCAGAGTTTGGCATTTCAGCATTGGCTACATTAAGAAAATGACTGCCCAAGGATGAATTGATATATAACCAAGAAGAGTTACCTAACTAAGGCACAAGATGCTAACTGAACAATATATTAAACATGATATTATATACAGTTAAGAGGTGTTAAAGTTCATCTGCCCCATAACACCAGCTACTATATATGAACCCTAACCATTATTTACCAGACAATGGTACCATATATCTGTAAGTAATGAAAGAATATATTTAAAACATGAATCAAAACTACCAACCATTTTAGTCAAGATAAAATATCAAAATATCTCGTAAGAGTTGAGCAAAAATTATCAAATATTTACGTACAATTTCAACAGAGATTGAAGAGTTTCCGTGAGATAATGACAACACCTTGACTATAACAAATGGTCTACCACCACTGTACTACTTTACCAAGATGATTTACTGCCTGCGTTAATGTACGTACTTGTGATAAAACTTACGTCGCGTGTAAATAAAGACGGACGTACACAGTTAACACAACTATTGATGCACAAATTATAGTAAATGAGAGTTCATCTCTGTCCAACACAACTTATCCAGTAAAGATGAAAATTTAAGAACATAGACGACAAGTTTAACCTTTGTTCACTACTGTAATGTAAATAACATTATTAAAAAGGCTGATGAAACAAAATGGAGTATTATTATGAGTGATATTTAACCAACACCATATGTCTACACTAAGGCCATGGTAGAAGTAATTTCCATCTTAAGAGCAGATAACTTGTGTTTAATATCTATAAAAGTGGCATTTGTCACTTGTCTTTATTTCTGCTACATTCATAGAGTTTTTTCAAGTGGTTTTATATTGATGTATATCACTGTATTCAAGTTTGTGTGTCACATTTACCTCCTGTTAAAGTCATTCAAACATTTATTGAATTCTGTTTTTTTCATGCACAAATTTATGACGTTTGAGAAGACCGCTGCGGGAGAAACATTTCCCACATTCTTCACATTCAAACTCCTTCACACCACCGTGTCCAAGAATGTGTGTCGTGAGAGTACTCTTCTGGGAGAAACATTTCCCACATTCCTCACATTCAAACTCCTTTATACCATTGTGGACAAGAATGTGTCTCTTGAGATCACCCTTCTGGGAGAAACATTTCCCACATTCTTCACATTCAAACTCCTTTATACCACTGTGTCCAAGAATGTGTTTCTTGAGGCTACTCTTCTGGGAGAAACATTTCCCACATTCCTCACATTCAAACTCCTTCACACCACTGTGTCCAAGAATGTGTGTCGTGAGAGTACTCTTCTGGGAGAAACATTTCCCACATTCCTCACATTCAAACTCCTTCACACCACTGTGTCCAAGAATGTGTGTCGTGAGAGTACTCTTCTGGGAGAAACATTTCCCACATTCCTCACATTCAAACTCCTTTATACCATTGTGGACAAGAATGTGTCTCTTGAGATCACCCTTCCGGGAGAAACATTTCCCACATTCCTCACATTCAAACTCCTTTATACCATTGTGGAAAAGAATGTGTTTCTTGAGATCACCCTTCCGGGAGAAACATTTCCCACATTCCTCACA
>NW_024716340.1:0-19296 GCF_018991925.1 Homarus americanus | reverse complement strand
TTTACAGTGGATTCATTCACAGTCCTACCTTTTCTTAGGTTTTCGCTGGAGTCTGCTTAAAAGGATAGGGTAAATATCCTGTGCCATACGGGACAACTTTTTATAACAATTAATTTTTAAAGATTGAATAAATCTTTAAAGATTGTTATAGAAGGATTCTCCCCAGAAAACCAAAATTGCATGCAACTCTCTTATCTTCCTCTGGGGAAGATTTGATTTGTCTTGTCAATTAGATTAATACCCCCAACCAATACTTTTAATTTTTGAAAATATAACATATGGACCCTTACTTAGTAGGAAAACAAATTAAAATTTAGAAAGAGAGTACTAGGTATATTTTTTAGTATTGTTATCGATATACACCTCCAAATGGAAATTTTTACACAGTTAGATTTTTTAGTTAGGGGATATTATCTTTATTGGTTAATCTTTATCTAGGGGTAGAGTTATTATTCTCGATGGATTGGGGAGATCCCTCATCCATGATTAGTAACTCTCTCTAGAAACAAAAGACTGATCTTTAAGATTAAGAAAAAAAGATTTCCTTTCAGTGTCATATTATCACGCCGTTAAAGAATTATTGCATTTAGTGCTACCTAGGATAAAGGTTTGACACTGTAGTTCTTTAACAGATTCTAGTGATAATCGAGACTGTTGTATAATTTTTTTACTCCCAAATTCGTAAAACAACATTCGGTAACAATATTTTATACTCGCTTACTCTGTCTGTGTTGTGTTATAATAAGAGAATAGTATATAGCTGAGGGAAGGGTCTCGCGGCTGGGTTACCAAATAAAACCCTCAATGTAAAGTTATATACTATATTAATTCTCTCCCAGCCGTGATCGCTATAGAGTTAAAAGACCATGTTTTTATGACGACGACGGCCTATAGACGAGATAATATTTGTATAAAATATTTTAAACTTTTCCGATAATAAACATTAAAACTAAAAAATAAATCTAGCTAGCAGCAACAATAATATATTGTTTTTTTTTTCTTCCTTATGTAATTAATGTAAAACTTATCTCTATATTATCCTTCGAAAAAATATATTATTGGTATCTATTAAATCAACCAGATAAAACTTACCTAATTCAGTCTATGGTGTAAAACAAAATGCAAAACAAAACATTATGCACTCCCATAGTGGTTTACACAGTTTAGGTTCGTCATTAATAGTTGAAACCTCAATTTGTTCGTCTTCATCATTATTATCCTCTCCATTGTTATAATTATCAATTTGTTCCTGCAATACTACTTTTTCTGACATTTCTGAAATTTTTCTGTGGATTGCTGTGGTCTTGTCTTGTATGTACGTTCTTTATATACAATTCCTTCCCTCTTATATAAATTACTGCCAAACTAAATGCCAAATACTTGTCAAATACTTAATTTCACTGAATGATAAACCCATTAGGTTTTCCACAACATATTTTTGGGGGGGTTATAAACTCTTAAGGATGGATGACAATAAATGTTAAGAAAAACACTAACCTTTCAAGACTAACATTTATTATTTAGACTTAGTGTTAACAAAAAACATTTTTTACAAACAAAACATAATAGTTTCTTATTTACTAAACAATATCCAAGAAAGTTATATAATGTTCTTTTTTACAACAAAAAAAAACAGTCCAATGCCATTCCATTATCATATTTTAACATCCAGTTATCATATTGTAATTAGATTAAATTAAGTTTATATTTACTTAAAGATGAAAAATTTATTGGATTGTGATATTTTTCATCTATTATTTTAACCCTATTATCGTTATCAGAAAATGATGGAAAATATATTGGATTGTAATAGCTTTGATCTATTATTTTAACCTCTTCGTCAGGAAAATAATTGCATAAGATAAGATAATCTATAATACATCTTTTTTCTAATGGTGTATAATAAAAACTTCGAGCAATTATATGGAGAAATACATTAGCATAACATGTTATAAAAATGTCTCCGGAAAAAAGAGAATATTTTTTACTTTGACATAGTAGTAATTCACTATAAAGAGGAGCAAATATTTCATTTCCGTGTTTTGCTAAAATTTTAATATGTATATTCACATATTTATTATACTGTGTATATACACATAATTCTAATTGAATAAATTTATCAAAAATAATATTCATTAGACATTCTGTAAATGCATCATTTCTTTCCATCCATGTTGTGTGAAATCTAAAATTAAAATTTTTTCGAAATTTTGATTTTTTCGTCGTTTTGCAAAACCTTTTCAAAAAGTATAACAATCTGTCTTTTTGTAAAGTTTTGAACTCTATTATTGAATCTAGACACCAATCATTTTGTAAAATATATGTGAGCAAAATATATATAAAATCATTTATAAACAGAAACATTTTTTTTCTAATAAAATTTTCTGGATGGATTTTCTACTTCATTCCAGTTGATCCAAAACCATCAGCACCTCGTTCTGTGTCCACGAATTCCTGAAAAATGGATAATCATTAGTACCTTGGATCTCCATGCTTGACAACCCCACTGCACCATCCCAAAGTCTAGGCCTTAGCTCTACAGAACACTGTATATTTCTTGGTTGCTTAGTAAGTAAACCTTTTCAACTCCCGTCCCTAATACTCTTATTTTGTATTTAATTACATATATTTCTATAACTTATTTTTTTTCAAATACTCAGTCCCTATCAAACATTTCATAATGAGGAATTGTCCCCCATAAGAATTAATGCAATTAGAGTACAGTATATGTGTTTCAACATCTATTATACAATAATACTTCTTAAAATCTGTAAATCTGCTGATTGCCTTTGTAAACAAGCAACGGGAATTTAACACAACATTAACTCGCATGTGTATTTGGTGATCTACCACTATCAATTTATTGGCCATTTAATGTTGACCAGTACAGTATATTCTTTGTTACTGTTAAGACCTTTAAGGCTGGTTATTAAAATATTGGACTCAAGACACAGAAAAAGAAGATAAACTGACACAAACCTCAACTTCCTCTATATCTGGATACACGATTTTTTCACATATGAGCTGAGCTACTCGGTCACCCTTTTTTACTTCAAAATCAGTCTTGGCGTGGTTGAAGAGAACAACGCCAACATTTCCCCGGTAGTCTCGGTCAATAACACCGGCTGAAAGGGTAGCCTCAAATAAACGTGTATCTAACCTCAAGAGTTTAACGTAAATGATGATAATGAGAACGCAAGAAGTGAGATTAAGAAACATACCCAACCTCTTGAGACATGTAAGGCACTGGCCATGACAGAGTTAAATCAAGCCAATAATTTCCACAAACTTCATTTACTAAATGGAAATTAAAAGTACATACATACAGGTATACTTGACTTTCCTATAGTAAACACAAACAAGGTAAATTTTGTAATATTTAGTTTCAAAATTAGCTAGCTTAATATGAATTAAACCAAAAATAGACATTAACCTCCAACATCAATGTGATTCTTCCAGGAAAGACCAGATCGTGGTGCCACCCTGCCATAACAATCTTCTGGTAACTCTACCTGTATGTCCGTCTTGATGAGAGCTTTGCCCTGGCCTGCAATTACTATATCATACGCACTGAAAAAGGGAAATAAGTTGCCACTTTTTAAATATTCATTCCCGTAGTTAAAGTTAAAATAACTAAATTAACATTCAAATAATCCACCAAATCAGAGCAGACTGTCTTATTGAAAAATAACAGTGGTACACACATGATGCCAAAAGCCAAGAATTAAAATGAAAAACAGCCTACAGTAAAGTACAGTACATCAATAATCATCACAGCAACTGAAGAAAATGGACATAAGATCAACAATGGTGGTTCACCCCTACCTGCTCAAGTCAAACCCGGCGGCCAGTTTTGAACCTTTACTGGGAGTTAAAGCATTCCCTGACAGCTTCTTGAACCGTAGGACACTTCTGACGGTGGAAGGCATGATACTGATACTGAAGATGGTGTTACAGCAGCAGTGAGGTGGACGGGAATACAGCACACTCGGTTTCAATCCCCACATAATAACATTTAAAATCTGGTAACTAATGCTTTTGTAATAATTTAAAATCAATATAAACGAAATTAATTTTTATATATACTTATTTTGTCTAATTTACAATGAGAGGCAAAAAAAATTCAGTGGGGTGGGAGGAGGAGTATTTACTTTATTCAGGATAATGACTGCTGCCGAATTCTTAAGAGATAGTAATTTATCGGTGTCCTTTGTTGAATATATTTTACCCTCAGGCAATTCTACCAGACTGCATTACTTAAATTCCTGCCCCACATGTTACAAAGAAAGTTCAAATAACAGGAAATTTTGACTGGTGGTGGGGCTAATTATCTTTTTCGTATTTGTGTATTAATTTTATTATTATCTAAACAGTTACTTTTTTTTTAAACGAAAATTGGTATCTTTCAGACTTTATTAAAAAAATGAACCATCCGTTTAATATTATTGGGTTTTTGTGTGGGTGTGTTAATTAATTATAAAATATTTCGTTATAATAAGTAACCTTTAACGTATTATTTAACCTTTATCTTTTTCGTATTCGTGTGATTTTTATAATGTGAACGAACTGATTGTGATTGTAATTAATTTTATTATTATTAAAATGTTAAAAATATTTAGTATTTAAATTAACAGGAAATTTTGAATGGTGGTACAAAAGACTGACTTACCTAATCCAGTCTATGGTGTAAAACAAAATGCAAAACAAAACATTATGCACTCCAAACTAAATGTAAAATACCAATTATAAACTCATTAGGTTTTCCACAACATACATCCATA
Organism: Homarus americanus; assembly: GCF_018991925.1. Classification (NCBI taxonomy): domain Eukaryota; kingdom Metazoa; phylum Arthropoda; class Malacostraca; order Decapoda; family Nephropidae; genus Homarus; species Homarus americanus. The sequence continues at coordinate 14,515 of NW_024716340.1, read as the reverse complement.
TTACTTAAGAATATTTTCTCTTAGAATATTTTCTTTTTACTTGGGGGATACAGAGGCAGGTGAGAGGAGGAAGGTGGTGAGGGTTACGCTACTTCCCTCAAACAACGACCTTGTCTTTAACAACCTTTACCTTTTAAAAACTAGGTAACATGTAGTTTGCTTCCTTCAAATGGGAAAAAGGAGTTGCCAATTATTCATACCCACCAACTATATATACCCCTCCCCAACATGAAGTAGCACCACACTTCCCATTAGACTGCCCACGGATAGATCGATTATTGGGTTGGGGTGTGTTAACCAAACTAACTGTATTTGACAGACAGACAACAATGTTAGATAGTGACAGCGACGACAATGAAGATCCTGATACACCAGCAAATACAAGTACAAGTGAAATCAACAGAAAATTATTTGAAGAAAAATTATTTGCACAAAAATTTTGTAATAAACGGTTATTTTTTACTGATACAAAATTGAAACAATATATAGAAATAATTGAAGCAGCCAAGAATAAAATTACTACAAAGACGCCTCAAGAGTATGCTCTTATTCGCCGATACGATGTAATTTACAAATATGGTGTTAAGAAATTAATAACTAAATATTTGAAAAATGGGCAAGAAAAAGTTTTTGTTAGTGTCTGTGAAATTTATGATAATATTAAAGATTCACATCTTACTATTGGACATGGAGGGGAGAAAAGAACTTATGTAGAATTGAAGAAAAAAATTGCCAATATAACCTTAAAACAAATTAAACTCTTTATTTCATTATGTGAAACATGTCAACTAAAACGTCGTCGACGTACAAGGAAGGCAGAGGTTGTTAAACCTCTACTATCTAGCAGTTATGGATCTAGAGGTCAGATTGATTTGATAGATATGCAGAAAGAACGTTTTGAAGATTATAAGGATTTAACAGAAAACATCTGGCCAGACCTGTATATAATTAACGGAAAACCTCGTCATCCTCAGAGTCAAGGAAGTGTAGAGAGAGCTAATGGAGATGTTATGCGAATTTTAAATAGCTTTTTAAAAGATAATAACACCCCGAACTGGGTTATTGCTCTCCCCTTTGTTCAAATGGCCAAAAATTCTGCTCATAGTGAAGGAATTAATATGTCTCCATATAAAGCTGTTTTTGGTAAAGATCCAATAGTGGGGATGAAGTCAAATTTACCATTAGATATATACAATAAGCTTAAAATGTATGTTAAAACTGAAGAACATTTAATAAATGTAATGTGTAGTAAACAACTACAACGACGACAACAACATCAAGAAGAAGGAGAAGAACAACAAGAAGAAGAAGAAGAAGGAGAACAACAACAAGAAGAAGACGAAGAAGAAGGAGAACAACAACAAGGAGAAGAACAACAACAACAACAAAGAGAAGAACAACAACAACAAGGAGAAGACGAAGAAGAAGGAGAACAACAACAAGGAGAAGAACAACAACAACAACAACAAGGAGAAGAACAACAACAACAACAAGGAGAAGAACAACAACAACAACAAGGAGAAGAACAACAACAACAACAAGAAGAAGAAGAACAACAACAACAAGGAGAAGAAGAACAACAACAACAAGGAGAAGAAGAACAACAACAACAAGGAGAAGAACAACAACAACAACAAGAAGAAGAAGAACAACAACAACAAGGAGAAGAACAAGAAGGAGAAGAAGGAAAAGAACAACAACAAGAAGAAAAAGAAGAAGAAATTACAGGAAGTATTATTATAGTTTTTTAAGTTCCTTCCAGTGTTATTTCATTTGAAATTAATAAGTAAAACAATGTATTAATCAAATTTTAATGTTTTTTATTTTTATTATAGATGAGAGACTACCTATCAGGAAGTACACAGACAAAAAGAAAAGAAGAAAGTATTATTATAGTTTTTTTTAAGTCAGTGTTATTTTATTTGAAATTAATAAGTAAAACAATATATATTAATTAAATTTTAATATTTTTTTTTATTATAGATGAGAGACGACCTATCAAGAAATAAAAAGAAAAAGAAGAATCGTATACAACAAGTAGATGATGAATTATCATTGCATGAAGAGGATGCCAGTAGTAGTGTAAACATAAATATACAATCAATACATAATAATAGGCATTTAGCCCAACAAACTCAGAAAATGAATGCTAAAAAAATGTTGTCACAAAAAAACAAATCATCTTTCACAGTTAATGTTAATGATAAAGTTCTCGTACCTATTCCCTCAGTTGACAGACATAAAATTGGACCAATTAATTTAATAGGAATTGTATCTGAAATTAATAAACAAAAGGGTTTATATAAAGTAATAACACCCCATGGTGAACTTAAACCAAGATTAATGAAAAATCAACTAGAACTGTATGGTAATGTTAATACACCAATACCACCACCACCATCATTACCACAACCACAACATTCACTATCATCATCACCACAACCACAATATTCACCATCATCATCACCATCATCATCATCATCAGTACCAACACCACCAAGACAATTATCACAATTACCACATGTCAAATTATCTATACGTAAGGCTGCAAGACTTCAAACTAAGAGTTTAGGGATTCGTAGAGAAAGTACTAGAAATAGTGTAGCTTGTAAATGTAAATCTATTCCATGTAGAGATAAACGATGTGCATGTTTTAAAAGAAGTAAAAAATGTAATAATATGTGTGTTCACGGTACAAATGAATGTAAAAATAATTAAATGATTAATCTTAATGTTTTGTTATATTATTAAAACATATTGAAATCTAAATTCTTCAAAAGATCTCATTTTCCACTGACCTACACAAAACTTTTGTGGAATTATGGTAAGGAGATAAGAGAAATATTTCTGCGGGAACATTGCATCCATTCATCCACATTTTATTAAAACTTTTTCTTCTATGTTTAAGAATTTTGATGATAGTTATTTTCCTTGAGCCTTAAAACTCAGAGGAAAGGGGGTAAAAAACAAGCCTTAGGTAGTAAAAACAAAACTTATCTTAGTAGAACAATAACAGGTTGGTAGAGAATAATAACAGGTTGGGGTATACAACAATAACAGATCGCACTCTTTTCACTCCTCTCTAATCCTGTCTACACTTGTAATTTACAGGTAGGACAATGGTGGAACTGTTCTTTCTTGTAGTTTTCTTCAAGACTTTGACGTTTTTTCTCTAGAAGAAGCTCTTGTATAATGTTTCTAGGAGTATCAAGAAACTCTTTCTCCAATATTACATTTGAGAAATTTGTGATTATGAAGTCCCGTGAAGAATCCAGCAGTGGTACTAAATTATGAGCTACAGCTAACCTGTGTTTAGAAAAATATGGAATTTATATTGAATACTGTACGTCAAAAATGGTAAAGTTTACAAAATTAGAATATTTTTTAATAATTTACTTAATAATTTACTTACATACCTGTATAATCTTAAAACATTGGATGACTGAAGTTCACTTGTGAGAAAGGCCGCGCAAACACATACAGCATGGTGAACTTTCAGAATGTTTGCAGCAACTATTAACTCTTGAGCATTTTCCGTTGTTATCTCAATGTTTCCTAAAGATTTAAAATATTAAAATAAATTTTTCATAATAATTAATAAAATAAAAATACCGTTTTACATATAGCAATATGAAAAACATGTGTTTTTTACATATATGACAAACATGTGTTTTTCCTTTTATCTTACCAGTATACATGAATCGAATGATCCGAATTAATATATTGGATTTCATAAACTTCATTTCTATTGAAAAAGACTGTGTTGTTTCCTCAGCTAATCCACCAGTAAACATATCCTTAAAATATTCACTTCCCGCCGAGAGTATTACACGATGAGCCTGGAATAAAATGTTTGTTGTATACAGTATATAAAAATCTTCTTCACTTTTTTATTCATTTCAGACAAAGCTAGTTAAAACAACTTAATATACTAGCAAATTTTCTTACCTTCACAATTGATCCATCAGCTGATGATATTTCTACATCACAGAACTGTTGTTTCTGCCAGAGTGAATGTAAGTTCTCTAGCAAGTCATTCGGATAAGAGAGCTCCACCTCTAGGAAGTCGTTCGGATAAGAGAGCTCCACACGTGCCGCCATTTCATATAAAAGACCTAATATACCTGTGATTACTCGGTACCCCAATTATAACGTTTTCTCAATATATATACTACATCTCAGTTAAAAATTACCAGATATCACTACCCACCACCAGACAACTCAACTCTGGATGAATAGTATTACATTTGTTTATTAGTAATATATGAGGATGGCGGCAGCACGTGTGGAATTCTCTGATAATGGGGAGGGGGAATGTAAATCTAACCTGCTAGAAAACTTACATTCACTCTGGCAGTTACAAAAGTTTTGTGATGTAGAAATATCATCAGCTGATGGATCAATTGTGAAGGTGAGAAAACATTATTTTTTAACTGAAATAACTGTAAAAACTGTCGTCGTCTTTCCTGTTTGTACTTAACACAACTATTTTTATTATTTCAGGCTCACCGTGTAATACTTTCGGCGGGAAGTAATTATTTTAAGACAATGTTTACCTGTGGATTAAGTGAGGAAACAACACAGTCTTCTTCAATAGAAATGAAGTCTATGAAATTTAATATATTAAAACAGCTCATCGGATTTATATATACTGGTAAGGATAAAGAAAAACTTTTTAAAAGTTAATAGAAAGTGAGTACTAATGTAAAACTAAAAACGATATTTTTTATTTTGTTGATAGATTGTTTTTTTTAAATCTTTAGAAAACATCGAGGTAACAGTGGAAAATGTTCAAGAGTTAATTGTAGCTGCAAACATACTTGAAATTCACCATGCTGTACGTGTTTGTACAGACTTTCTTAAGAGTGAACTTCATCCATCCAATGCTTTAGGAATTTACAGGTACGGTTTTATGATTCAGTTCAGTTGATTATGTTACCTATATGTACGTACAATAAATAAATCTATTAGGAATAAATCCATTGTTTTTGTTTTTTAAACAGGTTTGCTGAGGTCCATTATTTAGTAAACCTGCTGTCTGCTTCGCAGGACTTCATCTTTTCTAATTTCGTAGAAATTACAATGGAACAAGAGTTTCTTGAAATTCCTAAAGAAATTCTACTGTATTTTTTGGAGTCAGAGTATCTTCATATTGACTCTGAGGTGCAGGTAAATATTTATATACGCTATTTTTTTATTTAATAGTAGACCCCCAAACAATCAAATTTATCTACCTTTTCTTTCTTTATTGTATTACAGGTATTCTCTGCTGCCATCAGATGGATTACACAAGATATAACTAATAGACATTGTTGGATTTATGACATTTTGAAACCAGTGAAATTGGCTTTAATTCCAAGTAAACTAATAAAAAAATCAATTAATGAGTGCTCTAATATCAATCTGAAGGTTATTCTTAAACAGCAGAGGACGACATTTTTAAGGGACGAAAGGGAAGCCTCGTATATCCAGCCAAGAATTTGTCTTCGAAAGAAAATTTATGTTATAGGTGGATGGAAACTATCAGAGGAGTATAGTTTAAAAAGTGTCGAATGTTTTGATACCTTTAGGCAGAAATGGCAGAAAGTTGGCCCTATGAAAATTGAGAGATGTGGGCCAGGAGTAGCAGTCTTACATGGGAAAATATTCGTTGTTGGAGGGATTGGAGGGGATAGTCAGATTTGGGCAGATGGCGAAGTTTATGATCCACAGGAAGAAGATTGGACTGGGATATCTTCTAGATTTTGTCAATTTAGGAGGTGAACTGGCTAAATTGAAAATCGAGTAATTTGGTAGCAATTTATTGTAGTCTTTAAGCATGCAAAACAATATTCTGGCATAAATTTTTTTTTATAATAAGTCCTACCTACATCAAATGGATTTTTAAATGTACATATATGTGAATTTATAACATAACCAGCGTTTGCACACATGTTACTGTTTCAAGTTTCAAATTATTATATTTTATTATCCGTAGTCTATTTGAAAGTAACCAATGCCTTCATACTCTCTTTGCTTTGGTTTCTTGTCATCAGTAGTCTGCTTACTATTTGTGCTTTGATGTAACCTTCTCGCCTCTCGTGGCTGTAAACATGGCCCGCTGCTTCTGTGACCATTTTCACACATCTCTCCACACTTTGAGTGTGGGAAGGCCACTTCGGCACCTGCATTGAAGTCTCTTTAAGGTTTCTCAATTCTTGGCTAGTTAGACTTGTTGTCAATGGTGGCTCTAAGACTTCCAAACTCAAGTCAACTAATTCTGACAATTTGGTGGCATTGACGTTTATTGGGGGAACTTTTCTTGAATGAAACGAACAGTCTCCCAACTGGTCGTCATCTATTAGCGTTCCTCTAATCTTTAGAATGACTTCTACAGCCTCGGTTCGGAGATTGGTACATTGACTGCAAAGCATTGCTTGCAAAACTGCTTCTGATCGAGCATACCAAGCGGACCTTCTTGCCACAGGTAGCACGATGTCCCTCACTAACTTCCTCTGTGTTCTTACTAGCTGCAATTGAAACAAAAGGTGATTGGGCCCATCCACCCACATAGGATTAAGTTTCACACTAAACCACTGGGGAAGATAAACTCCAATAATAAATTCAACAATTAACCTCAAATTCTTCAGCACTTTGCCCTTCAATTCGTGTTTGGAAATCCAAATCCTGCAGAAACGAAGAGCTGTAGTTAACCAACGGCTGTGACTGACAGGTCCAATCTCCAAGAGAGCCAATGATTGAGGCACTTCTCCTGATCTTATTGCTTGGGCAATACGATAAGCATAGGATTGATCTGTGCTGAGATCTTTGATGACTCCTTCAGACAACGCCGGAAGGGGAGGGTCAACTTCGACCTTTGGAAAGGTTGTATTTATTTCTAGTTGTGTTGCTTCATCCAGCATGATGCCAAGGGGACCTGACCACTTGTTGTTGCTCTTTGTAGGACCATCAAGTTCCTGGATGAGATGACGAAGAGATAGCTCGCCTGTATGTAAATCACATACAATCCAAACAAGTCTTCTTCCTAGTTTTTTCTCTAAATGCGTCATTACACCCCCCTGCCATCCGGTGTTCACTGCAGTTGAATCTCCACCAACAGCCTGCAGTGAACTGCCAAGTCCTCTCTCCTGAACCCAACATAAAATATGATCAGCAATGACCTCTGCATGTTTCTTCCCTTCTACTTCAGTTTCGGGAGCAAAGTGAAACAAAAACCGACCACCAGGCTCAGACCAGACAGAGTAGTGTTCTTCTTTGATGAGACCTGGAAACTTTCTGTTCACTCCCTCTACTTCTAGCAAAACTTTTGTCATCTATTCTTCCATCAAACAAAAGACAGGAGAGCCCTCCCTCGCTTAAATCTTTTTCATGCTGATCAGATATTTCCTTCATTATTTTTTCTTGTGCTCTTCTAATTTTATTATGATCTATCACCAAAGATACATCCTCTCGGCTGATGAGGCCTGCATCTATCCAAGCGGCAGTTGCAATTTCTGCAGCCTCACGAAGTCCAACATGGTGGCGAATACTAGCTAAAGCAATGTTTGAAATATTTCTTGTGTTGTATTTCATTTTCTTTGGTAAAGGTTCAGATGGCTCTTTGGAACTATCATCTGATGTTGCTTCCTGTTCATCAGAAGAACTATCAAAGAAGTGATAAACATCTTGACACAGCTCTTCCTCTCTTTGGATGGCTTCTTCACTCTTCATTTTCTTCTTTTCTTCCCTCTCTCGGATTTGTTCTCTCTTCTTGGCATTAGCAATCTGCTTCTTTGTTTCTGAATAATCTATTGAACCCATTTGCATACTTCCTTGGCCTTCTGCCTTTGTCCTCTGTGCCTTTATCAATTCAAGCTCTAAAACAGGGATCTTCTTTTCACGAGGACAACCACAATCAATGTGGGAATTATTTTCTCTCTTACCTGAGTGAGAACAGTTGGATTCAGAACATAATTGTATGGAGCACTTGCAGGTCAAAATGTCAAACAGAGTATCAAGTGTGTGCAGAAATTCATTTTTCCTAGCCAAGTTTCCTTTACCAAGTGATGTTTCAACTGCTTTGTGCCATAATTTCGTTAGTTTTAGCTCAATAGTTCGACACTGATTAATCACAGGTGGTTTGAATAGTGCATTAGCTTTTGTCCATTGATGCAGAAGAGGGACTATCATGTCATTTATGAGTTCTTATCTGTATAGTTCCTTCTGTCCTTTGCATTTTTTTCTCGAAGGAGTAACCCTAATCTTAGCATGTCTCTCACTGTTGGAAGTTCTGATACAGGAAGCTCCTTCCCTTTACCAACTAGCAGGCTCAAGTGGGTTGACAACTGACTTCTTGTCTTCAATTTTGACATCTTCACACTATCTGACAAATAGAAAAATATTTCAATATTTCATAATTCAATTGTTGTTTCAAAAAATATCAATTTGTTTATCAAAAATGCTGTAACAGAAATAACATAATAATTTCTTAGAACATAATGTTTTATACAATGATATAAGTAACTGCGACAATCAATATGCCCTACTTACAATAATTAAAATGTAGAATTCGTCTGGTAGAGTGGGTGCAAGTGCAATGAGAGCAAACCACCGCCTATGATATCTAGAAGGAGAGTGAGCCGGGCGCCTTATCCTCACGCTTGGTACAAGTCAAAACAATAATTAAACTGTCCCACACGGAGAGCCTGTTCATGTTCATGTTCTGACATGCATATTGTACACAAGCTATAGAACCATAAAATACTCCATAATCCATATGCTTACATGAGATTAGTTAATATCAAGTGAATAATTCTAATCAAGTCTCATTAATTTGTTGAAATACTGATATTTGAAACTTTAAAGTATAATTGATGTAGGTGAGGGTTATTTCAATTCATTTTTGTTTGCTAATCTCAAGTTTAGACATAAAGAGGCACAATATTTTGACTACCAAATTTGATTTTTAACATGTTGACAAAATTGACACACCCTAATGGTTACCCCACGATGTGATTTTGGATTATGCGCTCATGGAGGTTACCTCTATGCCTTCGGTGGTTGGACGGGATCGGTCGTCGAAAAAAGTATTGAAAGATATGACCCTATTACAGATGAGTGGAGATTATTAGAGTCAAATATGCTAGAAGCTAGATCCGAGTAAGTACAATAACCATTTTCAAATTGGATTTACTGACTGAGAGTGTGAACTACTGATAATAATGAGAAAATGTAGCAGTGGCTTGTACTGTTTTTTTTTTTCCTTTTTTTCTTTTACAGCATATATACTAGAACATCGAGGTCTTAATTGGTGGATGTCATTTCACCCTCCTGCATGATCTTCTCTCATACAATCCTGTGACTGGGGAGTGGAAGAATCTAGCACCAATGCTAGGTCCACCACCACATAAGACGATAGGTGTTGCAGTTTTGGATAACTTTTTATATGTAGTAGGTGGTGGTATTCGGGACAATTATGAGGAAAAACAATGGAAAGATATTCTTTTGAACAGGTAAGATTATTTACCAGTTTATTAATATACAAGATTTGAATATTTACCAGTGCAGTGCTTATGAATTCTTATTATTATATACAATAAGATTTGAATTACAATCTTGTAGTTAGGATGTGAAAGAATTTTTGTAATACTGTAGTGAAAAGAGAGTAAAAAATTGTATAACCTCCCTCCTCCCCCTTCCTTTTACCTTTCTTCTTCTTTTACTTTCCCACAGAACAAATGGTTTAAGTGTTCATCAATGTATTTTGGTCGAAATATCTCAACAGTTTGTTGCCACAAATTCTCTGTTATATGTCAAGGCGGTAACTATAAAATGGTAAGGAAGAACGAAAACAGAATGATTAATGAAAATGTGATAATATTTATTAATATTCCTACATATCGTTTTAACCTTAAAACTATTTTTTTTTTTTAGGTATCTATCACTAATGTGGAGTATTTCGACCCTAAGAAGAACAAGTGGATAAACTGTGCATCACTCCCAGAGGGTCGGTCTAATGCTAGAGCAGTCGCAATTTGACTCAATCCTTTCTTCTCTTCTCTTCTTGATACTTCCCCAAGCCCAAGAAGCTCAAGAATATCTAACAGAGAAATTTAAGAGTCCTCTTCTTCTTCTTCTTCATCCTTTCAACAAACACACACATAAAAATAAAAATAAAACTGAAATTAATGCATAGTTTTTACTATCCATCCCAAGCTGCTGTACATTAGTTTTCCTACTGTTTGAAGACGAGGATCGAAGCACCACCACCACCACCACCACCACAACTACAACAATCTACCTAATTTCTCTGTTAAAAAGTACTAGATATCAAATTAATAACACTACCACTATTTATAATTATAAAGAACGCTTGGTGATGATTAGTATTAACATTAAGTACAATTGTAATGTTAAAAATCAACCATTTTCAAATTAGATTTACTGACTGATAGTAACTGATAATGAGAAAATGTAGCAGTAGCCTGTACTGTTTTTTTTTTCTTTTTCTCCTTTTCTTTTCTTTTACAGCATGGGCATAGTAGAACATCGAGATCTTATTTACATTATTGGTGGATATACAGACACTTACACCCTCCTGCGTGATCTTCTCTCATACAATCCTGTGACTGGGGAGTGGAAGAATCTAGCACCAATGCTAGGTCCACCATGTCACATGATAGGTGTTGCAGTTTTGAATAACTTTCTGTACGTAGTAGGTAGTATTAATGGGGAAAAATCAATGGAAAGATATTCTTTTGAACAGGTAAGATTATTTACCAGTGCAGTGCTTATGAGATTATATACAATAAGGTTTGAAGTTCAATATTGTAGCCAGGATGTGGAACAATTTGTAATACTTAGTGAAAAGGGATAACAAATTGTATAACCACTCTCCCTTCCTTTTACCTTTTTTCTTTTACTTTCCCACAGAACAAATGGTTTAAGTGTTCATCAATGTATTTCGGTCATAGCCCAGCAGTTGTTGCCACAAATTCTCTGTTATATGTCATAGGAGGTGACAATATAAATTACGATGGACGACTGGTAAGGAAGAATGAAAAGAATGCTTAATGAAAACTGATAATATTTATTAATAATCTTTATATTCCAAAGTTTTAACCTCAAACTAATTTTTATTTTTATTTTTTTTTTTTAGATATCTGTCGCTAATGTGGAGTATTTCGACCCTAAGAATAATAGGTGGATAAACTGTACATCACTCCCTGAGGGTCGGTCTGATGCTAGAGCAGTTTCAATTTAACTCACTCGAAACCTTAACCTTCAAACCCTCTCTCATATCATTCCCATATATATTACATATATTAGTTTTTTAGTTATATATGAGGATGGCGGCGGCACGTGTGGAGCTCTCTGATAACGGAGAGGAGTGTAATTATCCTTATCCAAACAACCTGCTAGAGAACCTAAATTCACTCTGGCAGTTACAAAAGTTCTGTGATGTAGAAATATCAGTTGATGGATCAGTTGTGAAGGTGAGAAAACATTATTTTAACTTTTTTATTATTTGTTGTCAATAATTGAAAAAAAATATCTTGTATATGTATACAATCAACCAAATTCTTTTATTATTATTCCAGGCTCACCGTGTAATACTCTCGGCGGGAAGTAATTATTTTAAAGCCATGTTTACCTGTGGATTAACTGAGGAAACAACATATTCTTCAATAGAAATTAAATCTATGAAATTTAATATATTAGAGCAGATCATCGGATTCATATATACTGGTAAGTAACATTTTAAGTTTTCATATTTATAAAAAAAAACGGTATTTTTATTTTGTTATTTATATCTTAATCTTTAGGAAACATCGAGGTAACAGCTGAAAACGTTCAAGAGTTAATAGTTGTTGCAAACATGCTGGTAGTTCCCCACGTTGTAGGTATTTGCACAGACTTTCTCAGGAGTGAACTTCATCCATCCAATGCTTTAGGAATTTACAGGTAACTAATTTTTATTTTGTAATTTTTTTATTCTTGTTCGGTTCTGTTTTAATTTGATTAATTCTGATTCGATCTGATTCGATTCTAAAGAGGGTGTGTTTATTTTTTTTTTTTACAGGTTTGCTGAGGCCTATTATTTAGTAAGCTTGTTGAATGATTCGCGGGACTTCATCTTCTCCAATTTCGTAGAAGTGACAATGGAGCAAGAGTTTCTTGAGATTCCGAAAGAAATTCTGCTGTATTTTTTGGATTCAGAGTATCTTCATATTGACTCTGAGTTTCAGGTAATTATTAGATATTTTTCTTTTTATTTAATATTTATTTATTAAATCAAAAATCTAATTTTTTTTTGTGGTTTATTGCAGCTAGCTCACTTTCTTTTTCTTTTGTTATATTGCAGGTATTCTCTGCTGCCATCAGATGGATTACACAAGAAATAACTGATAGACTTTGTTGGATTCTTGACATTTTAAAACGAGTAAAATTATCTTTAATTTCAAGTAAACTAATAGAAAAATCAATTAATGAGTGCTCTGACATCAGATTGAAAGTTAACCTTAAACAGCAGATAAATTTGGCTAAAGAGGAAGCCTCCTTTTATGTCCAGCCAAGAATTTGTACTCGAAAGAAAATTTATGTCATAGGTGCAAGGAGCGAATGGAATAGATGGAATAGATTCAAGATGTTTAAAAGCTTCAAGTTGTGTAAAAGTGTAGAATGTTTTGATACCTTTAGGAAGGAATGGCAGAAAGTTTGCCCGATGAAAAAAAAAGTGAAAGGCCAGAAATAGCAGTCTTACATGGGAAAATTTTCGTTGTTGGAGGGAGGGGACCCAGACCCTTTCCGATTTTGGCGGATGGCGAAGTTTATAATCCACAGGAAGATAATTGGACTGGGATATCTTCTATGGTTACCCCACGATGTGATTTTGGATTATGCGCTCATGGAGGTTACCTTTATGCCTTCGGTGGTTGGAGGGGATCGGTCGTCGTCGAAAAAAGTATTGAAAGATATGACCCTATTACAGATGAGTGGAGATTATTAGAGTCAAATATGCCAGAAGCTAGATCCAAGTAAGTACAATTGTAATGTTAAAAATCAACCATTTTCAAATTAGGTTTACTGACTGATAGTAACTGATAATGAGAAAATGTAGCAGTGGCCTGTACTTTTTTTTTGTCTTTTTCTCCTTTTCTTTTCTTTTACAGAATGGGTATAGTAGAACATCGAGGTCTCATTTACATTATGGGTGGATATACGGACACTCAAAACGCCGCCCTGCGTGATCTTCTCTCATACAATCCTGTGACTGAGGAGTGGAAGAATCTAGCACCAATGCTAGGTGAACCATGTGACACGATAAGTGTTGCAGTTTTGAATAACTTTCTGTACGTAGTAGGTGGTACTGAGTTGGAGGAAATGGAAAGATATTCTTTTGAACAGGTAAGATTATTTACCGTGGAGTGCTTATGAATTATTATTATATTTTAGCCAGCCAGGATGTGAAGAATATTTGTAATACTGTTGGTAAATAATTGTATAACCTCCCTCCCTTCCTTTTACCTTTTTTTCTTTTACTTTCCCACAGAACAAATGGTTTAAGTGTTCATCAATGTATTCCGGTCTAAATTCCCCAGCAATTGTTGCTACAAATTCTCTGTTATATTTCATAGGCGGTGACATTAGAAATGATGATGGACAGGTAAGGAAGACTGAAAAGAATGATTAATGAAAACTGATAATATTTATTAATAATCTTTATAATCCAAAGTTTTAACCTAAACTATTTTTTTTTTCTTTTTTTTTAGCTACTTGACACTGATGTGAATGTGGAGTATTTCGACCCTAAGAATAATAGGTGGATACACTGTACATCACTTCCTGAGGGTCGGATGGATGCTAGAGCAGTTGCAATTTGACAATCTTATCTGAACTACCTGCTGATGTAGAAATATTATCAGCTGATGGATCAGTTGCAAAGCCATTTAAAATAAAATAAAAATTAGAAAAATTTTCTATCTTTTTAACTTACCTAACATGAAATTTGAAAGTATCCTTATAATTGTTTAATTTCACATTTGCTAACCGGCCAAGTTTAGTGAGCACTCAACTAACCTAACACACAAATATTACATTTTAAGTCCATGAAATCTTGAGTATATCTCTCCTCTAGTTACAGCCTGGCATTTGATATTATTAACATAATATGTACCGGGAACTGATATCTCTTCTCTCCCAAGCTCAAGCTCAAGAATATTCAACAAGAAACTTTCAAGCCCTCTTTATCCTCCTCTCATCCTCTTTAGCATACATACACACACACTTAAAAAAAAAAAAAAATGTATTACCTATCCCAACATACTGAAAGAAAGAGGCTGCTGGCTGTAGTTTAGTTTTGTTACTGTTTGAAGAAGCAACGGAAGCACCACCACCACCACCACCACCACCACCACCACCACCACCACCACCATTACGGGTATTACCAGATATCACCACACCACTAAAAATAAAACTGACAACTAGTTAGTATTACATTAGTATCTGAAGATGGCGGCTGCACATGTGGAGCTCT
>NW_024716339.1:0-5421 GCF_018991925.1 Homarus americanus | reverse complement strand
CCATAATCCACATTACTCCTTGCACTCCATAACCTACACCTCTCCACGCCTTCCATAACTCTCACTCCTCCTCCATGCCCTCCATACCCATACCCCGCCTCTACACCTTCCATAACCCACACCCCTCCTCCAGGCCCTCACACCCACACCCTGATCCACGCCTCAACACTCCAGCACACCATCCCTGCCTTCATAATCCACACACCCTAACCCCATGCCCTCCATACCCACACCCCTACCCCATGCCCTCCATACCCACACCCCTACCCCATGCCCTCCATAACCCACCCCCGCCTCCACTCCCTCAATACCCACACCACCAAGGGGCGTTGGTGCCTGAGGGGCCTTGCCAGAGGCGGTGGTGCCCTTAGGGTCCTTGCCAGGAGCATTAGCGCCCTCGGGGACCCTCCCAGAAACGGCGGCACCCCCAGGGGCAGTGGCGCTCCCAAAGGCTCTTCCAGGGATGGCAGCACCCTCAGGGGCTCTCCAAGGGATGGCGGCACCCTGGGGTCCCTGCCAGGGGCGGTGACGCCCCCAGGGGATCTACCGGGGACAGCGGCGCTCCCATGCATGGCAGCGCCTTCATGGGCCCTGCCAGAAGCGTTGGCGCCTGTACCGACAGACAATAACTAACCCATAACACAACCCTAACACACTATTAGCTTAGCTAGGCGGGCTTCTCTTATTTCCTCCTAAATTTCTTCAATTTCCGAACTATAACTTCCATCCACCCAACTTAATCTTCTTTTTCACCCTCCTTTTCTAAAAAAAAAACCTAAGGGTCCTGCCAGGGGGGCTCTCAGAGCTCTAAATAGCGTTAAAACTACTGCAACCAGGGCCCTCCCAGGTACGGGAGTGCTTCCAGATGCCGTCCCAGGGGCGATGGCACCCCTAGGGGCTCTCCCAGAAAAATTGGCGCTCTCAGGGGTCCTCCCATGGACGGGAACGCCCGCAGGGGCCCTGCCAGGGCGTTCCCACAGGCCCTCCCAGGAACGTCGGTGCCCCCAGGGTCTCTCCCAGTGACAGCGACGCCCTAAGAGCCCTCCAAGGGTCGACGGTGCCCTCAAGGGCTCTGCAAAGGGCGGTAGCGCCCCTAAAGGCCTTGCCATAGGTGGTAGTGCCCTCAGGGCCTTCCCAGGGATGGCAGCGCCCTCAGAGGCCCTTCCAGAAATGGTGGCACCACCAGGGGCCTTGATAGGGGCGGTGGCACTCCCAAGGTTGGCGGTGCCCACAGGGGACCTGTCAAAGGAGGTGGCTCCTCCAGGGGCCCTACCAGTGGCGGTGGCATCCCCAGGGGCTATCCAAGGGGCAGCGACACTCCAAGGGGGCCCTCCCAGGGACGGCAGTGCCTCCATGGGCTCGGCCAGAGGTGTTGGCAACCCTAGGGGTGCTGGCTCCCCCAGGGGCCCTACCAGGGGCTCTCTCAGGGACATCAGCACTCACGGGGCCCCTCCCAGGGACAGCGATCCTCCCAAGGGCACTGACATGGATAGCGGTGCTCCCAGAGACTGTCCTAGGGACAGTGCTCGCTCCCAGGGGCCCTCGCAGGGGCAATGGCATCCCCAGGTAGCTCCCAGGGACCCTCCCAGTGGTGGCGCCGACCCCATGGATGGCGGCGCTCCCAGGGGGCCTGGCTGGAGGGATGGCGCCCCCAAGGGCCATGGCAGGGGTGGTGGAGCCCCCAGAGGCCGTCCCAGGGAGGGCAGCACCTCCATGGGCCCTGCCAGTGGCGTTGGCGCCCCCAGGGGCACTAATAGAGGTGCTGGAGTAGGCAGAGGCCCTGCCAGGGGCGCCGTCGTCCCCAGGGGCTCTCTCAGGGACAAGCGCTCACGGGGGCCCTCCCAAGGCCACCGATCCTCCCAGTGGCACTGCCAGGGACGGTGGCACTCCCAGAAGCTCTCCTATGGACAGCAACGCTCCCAGGGACCTCTCAGAGGCAGTGGTTTCCCCAAGGGCCATGCCAGGGACAGTGGAGCTCCCAGGGGCGATGCGGAACCCCAGGGACCGTACCAAGGGTAACCAGGGGCCCTATAGCACGCTTGTCCGTTGTTTCATATATAGTACATACTTCCAGCTGTCCCTTGCTTAACTGTGATTGGTGGACTATTCATTTAACCCACAAAATAACAGCCAATAGGAGCAGAGAGCAGTCAGTCAGCACAACACCACAACTTATGTTTTCCTGTTGGATACTATTCTCCAATACCTTCTTCAGGATGCGATAATACTGGAAGAAATGTGATGGGCGGCGGTGTATTTATTTAACGTTGCTTCTCCAAGAGCTCTAAATAGCGCAAAAACTACTGCAACCAGGTGCCCTCCCAGGTACGGGAGCACTTCCAGATGCCGTGCCAGGGACGGTGGCACCCCTAGGGGCTCTCCCAGGAAATTTGGTGCTCTCAGGGGCCCTCCCAGGGACTGCGGCGCCAGCAGGTTCTCTCCCAGTGACAGCAGCGCCCTAGGAGCCCTCCCAGGGACGGCGGCGCCCCCAGAGTCTCTCCCAGTGACAGCAGCGCCCTAGGAGCCCTCCCAGGGACGGCAGCGCCCTCAGGGGACATGCCAGGGACAGCGGAGCTTCCAGGGGTTGCGTTGACCCCAGGGACAGTTCGAAAGGTCCCCAGGGGCCCTATGGCATGCTTGTCTGTCATGTCATATATATTAAATATTTCCAACAGTCCCTTACTTAACTGTGATTGGTGGACTATTCTTTTAACCCACCAAATAACAGCCAATAGGAGCAGAGAGCAGTCAGTCAGCACAACACCACAACTTATGTTTTCCTGTTGGATACTATTCTCCAATACCTTCTTCACGATGCCATAATACTGGAAGAAATGTGATGGGCGGCGGTGTATTTATTCAATGTTGCTTCTCCCAGAGCTCTAAATAGCGGAAAAACTACTGCAACCAGAGACCTTTCCAGGAAAGGGAGCACTCTTTTAGGACCCTCCAGGGATGGCAGCGCCTCCATGGGCTCCCTGCCAGAGGTGTTGGCAGCCCCAGGGGCACCTGCTAGAGGCATCAAGGTAGCAGGGTCTCAATAGGGTGCCGTCAGTTCCCAGGGCTCTCTCAGGACAGCGGGCATTCTCACGTGGGGGCCCTCCTAGGCCAATATACTCTCAGTGGCACTGCTAGGGACAGTGGCTTCCCAGAAGCTCTCCCTGCTGGACAGCGACGCTCCCAGACCCTCAGGGCAGTGGTTTCCCCAAGGGCCATGCTAGGGACAGTGAAGCTCCCAAGATATACGACCCCAGGACTGTACCAGGGTCCCCAGGGTCTCTATAGCACGCCAGTCCGTGTCCTATATATAAGTGGCCATACTCCAGCCCCTTGCTTAGCTGTGATTGCGGACTGTCTTTAACCCACCAAATTACAGCCAATAGGAGAAGAGAGCAGTCAGTCAACACAACACCACAACTTATGTTTTTCTGTTGGATATTACAGTATTTTCCGTTACCTTCTTCAGAATGCGATGATACTGCAAATGTGATGGGCAGTGTATTTATTTAACGTTGCCACTCCCAAAGTTCTGAATCGCGCAAAAACTACTGCTCCCAGGGGCCCTACAGGTCTGGCGCTCCCACGGGTCCTCCCAGGAACGGCAGCACCCCCAAGGACCCCTAGGGCTCTCCCAGGAAATTTGGTGCTCTCAGGGGCCTCCCAGGGACGCAAGTGGCGCCCACAGGTTCTTCCCAGTGACAAAGTAGCGCCTCAGAGCCCCTCCCAGGGATGGCGGCGCCCCCAGGTCTCCTCCCAGTGACAGCGCCTCGGGAGCCCTCCCAGGGACGGCAGGCAGTGCCCCAAGGAGGCGCGAGGAGAAGGAGCCCAGGGGTTGCAGGTTGACCCCAGGGACCAAGGTTCTGTAAGGTCCCCAGGGCCCCTGCAGCATGCTGAACTGTCATGTCATAAGGTTAAATATTTCCAACAGTCTCCTTATTTTAACTGTGATTGGTGGACTATTCTTTTTAACCCACCTAAATAACAGCCAATAGGGAGCAGAGAGCAGTCAGTCAGCACAACACCACAACTTATGTTTTCCTGTTGGATATTCTTCTCCATTACCTTCTTCAGGATGCGATAATACTGGAAGAAATGTGATGGGCGGCGGTGTATTTATTCAATGTTGCTTCTCCCAGAGCTCTAAATAGCGGAAAAACTACTGCAACCAGAGACCTTTCCAGGAAAGGGAGCACTCTCAGGGGTCCTCCCAGGGACAGTGGCGCCCCCAGGAACAGCGGCGCCACAGAGGCATTCCCAGGGACGTCGGCGCCTCCAAAGGCCCTGCAAGGGACGGTGGCGCTTTTAGGGGCACTGGCGCCCCCAAGGGACTCTCCCTGGGACAATGTCGCCCCCAGGGGCCCCCCAAGGAACGGCAGCGCCCCCAGGGTCTCTCCCAGTGACAGCAGCGCCCTAGGAGCCCTCCCAGGGACGGCAGCGCCCTCAGGGGCCATGCCAGGGACAGCGGAGCTTCCAGGGGTTGCGTTGACCCCAGGGACAGTTCGAAAGGTCCCCAGGGGCCCTATGGCATGCTTGTCTGTCATGTCATATATTTTAAATATTTCCAACAGTCCCTTACTTAACTGTGATTGGTGGACTATTCTTTTAACCCACCAAATAACAGCCAATAGGAGCAGAGAGCAGTCAGTCAGCACAACACCACAACTTATGTTTTCCTGTTGGATATTCTTCTCCATTACCTTCTTCAGGATGCGATAATACTGGAAGAAATGTGATGGGCGGCGGTGTATTTATTTAATGTTGCTTCTCCCAGAGCTCTAAATAGCGCAAAAACTACTGCAACCAGAGGCCCTTCCAGGGACTGGAGCACTCTCAGGGGCCCTCCCAGGGATGGCAGCGCCTCCATGGGCCCTGCCAGAGGCGTTGGCGCCCCCAGGGGCACTGCTAGAGGTACTGGCGTAGGCAGGGGCCCTGCCAGGGGCGCCGTCGCCCCCAGGGGCTCTCTCAGGGACAGCGGCACTCACGGGGGCCCTCCTAGGGCCAGCGATACTCTCAGTGGCACTGCCAGGGACAGTGGCGCTCCCAGAAGCTCTCCTATGGACAGCGACGCTCCCAGGGACCTCTCAGGGGCAGTGGTTTCCCCAAGGGCCATGCCAGGGACAGTGGATCTCCCAGGGGCGATGCCGACCCCAGGGACCGTACCAAGGGTCCCCAGGGGCCCTATAGCACGCTTGTCCGTGTCCTATATAGTACATACTTCCAGCTGTCCCTTGCTTAACTGTGATTGGTGGACTATTCTTTTAACCCACCAAATAACAGCCAATAGGAGCAGAGAGCAGTCAGTCAGCACAACACCACAATTTATGTTTTCCTGTTGGATACTATTCTCCAATACCTTCTTCAGAATGCGATAATACTGGAAGAAATGTGATGGGCGGCGGTGTATTTATTTAACGTTGCTTC
>NW_024716338.1:0-18290 GCF_018991925.1 Homarus americanus | reverse complement strand
GATTGAGGTATTTAAAAACCAGCCTGCATTACTTATATATAGAAATAAATAATGTGGCTTGGACAATAATGACGACTACTCTCTCCTACCTTCCCCAAACAAGGGCTTTTCGAAAGTATACATTGGACACAAATGACTTAGTACATCATAAATTGGTGGTTTAACAAAAGCCCTCATTAGAGAAAGGTGAAGGAGCACACAGTGAACATACAGATTAATGTTTGCACGCGTAGATCATGTAAGGTGAGATGTTGAACACCAGACACGTAGTGGAGTAACTCCCTCACAGATGGCGTTATGAGGGGCCTGATGATGTAGCAGTTACCTCACAGATGGTGTTATGAGGAAATTCACATGATGATGCTGTAGCAAAACATTCACTACGTGTTGTCGTAGCATCTTGGGGACACCACGTGGTCGACATGACTCACTCATTCAAGTGGGTGAGGTGTGGTCCCAGGCCTCTCTATCGTGGAGTCTCAGGGGAAGTATAACTGGGTACCTGGGACCTCACTGGGTGAAGGTGGTTAGCTAGCTTGGGTAAGACTCAACTGCCGAGTTGTTTTTCACTGAGTTAAGCACTGTTCACCACTATTCATCACTGGTTCCATTCCTTGGCCAAATGAGATAGTACCTTATGGCAAGAACTTGTTGATAGTCCGCTGGGGAGGAGGGTTCAGGGGAGTGAGTTGGTATGGGCCAACATATAAATAATAATAATAATAATAATAATTAACGGTTTATTGAAAGAGCTTGGCAGCCAGAAGACTGAAAAAATACAGTTACATATTTGGGGAATGGGTTACGAATTACAAATAATATACAAGTAACATGAGTGACACAAATAAGACATATAATAACTAGCTGGGGAAAAGCTCAAACTACAGTTCATTTCAACATAGTGACAGTGCAAGGAGTAGTGTTTACTGGGAGTGAGTACACTGATTTATTACAAGTTATCGATAATTTTTACAATGGTTGGGACTGGGCTGTTCTTATAGCGATCAGTTCGTGCACGTATGGGCTGGGCTGGATGCGTTTGTGGTGTCGAAGAGCAATTCTCGGACTAGGGATCTCAGGTGGTAGTAGGAGCCGGTGTCGGGGATGGTGTAGAAGCTTCTTACCAAATTTGCAGATGAGGTCGGGGTGATGGTCAGTGAGAGTCTAAAGGGTCAGTGTGTTGAGCGCTTCTTGATATGTGGAGTAGGAAGGGTAGAGAATAATCTTGCATGGCCTCTTTTGCACTTTTTCGAGGTGTTTACGTTGTGTGGCATTTAGGGAGGAAGACCAGGTGGAGGAGGCATAGGTGAGCTTGGGAAGTATGAATGTTGTGTAAACACTGAGGAGCTCGTGTGCAGGACCACCGAGGGACTTGAGTCGGCGGAGGAGGTGGAGACGGAAACTGGAGGATTTGATAACTTCACTGACGTGTGGTTTCTAATTTAGTTTGTTGTCTATATGTATGTGTGTGTGTGTGTGTGTGTGTGTGTGTGTGTGTGTGTGTGTGTATACTACTGTACTTTTTAGATCCTCCTACGCAACCTAACCTATTATAGTTAAGTATAGTAGGCTATACACTATTTTGTTAGTATGTGTTATAAAATGAAATTGCATGTTATTATTATTAATATTATTATTATTAATATTATTATTATTATTATTATTATTATTAGTAGTAGTAGTAGTATTATTATTATTATTATTGTTATTATTATTACATGTTAATATAATACTAAGTTGCCAGCCAGATTTCCTCAGAGATGGGAGGAGCACATTGGCGGCGGTGTTGTTTATACTCCGCCCGATTACTGATTCCTATTCACCGAGCCCGAGCTGGCGGGCGGCGTGTTATGTGCCACGTTTTGTTTCCCATTGGGCGTACCGCTCAGCTGGGGAGTAGGAGATTTCATAAAAAGAAAGTTTGAGTGGAGAGCACACCTTTTCCTTCACATACAGTTATCTTAGACCATCTACTAGTATAATAGTTTGCACAAAAATACTCTACACTCTTTCTAGGTTGTTGCTATTTTTTTTTTTTTTTTTTTTGACTTCTCATCAGATTGTGCATTCAACTAATATACACTATTAGTGTGTTTATTATTATGTTTTATAGTATTATTTCGTATAATATTGGGTAACACAATTAGAGTCACTAGTATAGTATATTATTGGGGTTTATAGCAGTTTGTGGTCTAATAGTATCATGTTTTATGAGTGGTGTTCTATGTAGTGATGATTAGGCAATAAAATATGCTTTGGGGGTTTATAGCAGTTTTTGTGGTCTACTAGTATCATGCTTTATGGGTGGTGTTCTATGTAGTGATGATTAGGCCATAAAATATGCTTTTGGTTTATTGCTAACAAAATATACTTTGCTCTACCGCTGTAGTGCAAAACAGGGTGAAACTTACATACACCGTTAATAAAGTATTGATGGAAGAAGAAGAAGAAGAAGAAGAAGAAGAAGAAGAAGAAGAAGAAGAAGAAGAAGAAGAAGAAGAAGAAGAAGAAGAAGGAAGAAGAAGAAGAAGAAGAAGAAGAAGAAGAAGAAGAAGAAGAAGAAGAAGAAGAAGAAGAAGAAGAAGAAGAAGAAGAAGAAGAAGAAGAAGAAGAAGAAGAAGAAGAAGAAGAAGAAGAAGAAGAAGAAGAAGAAGAAGAAGGTAAAGGAAGAATAGCTAGTTGAAGAAGAAGAAGAAGAAGAAGAAGAAGAAGAAGAAGAAGAAGAAGAAGAAGAAGAAGGAAGAAGAAGAAGAAGAAGAAGAAGAAGAAGAAGAAGAAGAAGAAGAAGAAGAAGAAGAAGAAGAAGAAGAAGAAGAAGAAGAAGAAGAAGAAGAAGAAGAAGAAGAAGAAGAAGAAGAAGAAGAAGAAGAAGAAGAAGTAAGAGGAAGAATTGTGGAGGGAATGAACAGTGAGACAATGTAAAGCCTCCGGGATGGCGGCAGCGTTTCTGTTATTAATATATAATAAGACAATAGGAAAATATGTTGTTGTCTCTACCTGTATTATTACCTTTGCGATAGCATGGTTCAATTTTGGGAGGACATAGGAAGGAGCAGGAGGTTAGGAAGGGATTTGTAGTGGGAGAGATAGTGTCTGTGATCCTCGGGTCACCACTCCTCGGATTGTGTCAGTTCAAGTTTAGAAGCTCCAACAACTTTTCCTGAATACGAATTGGCAACCTTTCGATTTACAACAGGTACCTACTTACTGCTACAGTAGGTAGGTGAACAGGGACCAAGGGGGCTAGGAAGAGTGTCCAAACAACTTGCTCCTGCCTGCCTGTGTGATGTAGTCGTGGCCAGAATTAGGTTAGGATACAGACACATCTGGCTAGTTAGTAACGCTGTACCCATACCGGAACACTCAGCATGTAAACTTGGTGATACACCTTTAAAGCACTACTATATTATTGAATGTGACACTGTCAAAGACTTCAGGCCACCTCACTTATTGTATCTTGAACTATGTCATTACTTCATTGAGGACATTACATTCTTGCTCTTTATCCCAAATTGGCTAGCCCACACTGGTAAATGTGTACTGTACTGTCAATGAATCTGATGTATTTCTTTGTGTATGAACCTGACTGAAAATAAGGTCGCCTCCCTGGCTGCTGCTGCTGCTGCTGCTTCTGCGCCCTTCTAAGTCCCGTTTAAGTCCCCCACCCCAGGCCCCCGCAGTACCCCTTCACATCTACACCATTCAAAAACATTTTCACTCTATTTCCACAATACTATGCTAATTACACGTAAAATAGAGTGTTATCCTGCAAAACGTTGATGTCGTATATTTCTCTCTTTAAGTGATATCCTGTGGCTCCGAAAGGAGCCTGTTTGGTTAGGTTGTCTTGTGTGAACGAACCTTGGGTTCTTATTTCTTCTCTGTCTTCTTGGGGAGGAGCACAGCTTGGATGTTAGGAAGGACACCCCCTTGGGCAATGGTGACTCCAGACAGGAGCTTGTTCAGCTCCTCGTCATTGCGAATGGCAAGCTGAAGATGACGCGGGATAATGCGGGTCTTCTTGTTGTCGCGGGCGGCGTTACCGGCCAGCTCGAGCACTTCTGCTGCCAGGTACTCCATGACGGCTGCAAGGTACACAGGGGCACCTGCACCAACACGCTCAGCATAGTTGCCTTTACGCAAGAGACGGTGGATCCTACCCACGGGGAACTGGAGTCCGGCCCTGCTAGAACGGGACTTTGACTTGCCCTTCACCTTGCCTCCCTTGCCGCGTCCTGACATGTTGCTGCTGCTGCTTTTCGTGATAGGAGTTAAATTTCCGCCCGCCACCTTGGTCTTTTATACCAAGCTCAGGATCAGGCCAGGTGGCCGTCTCGCGGACCCAACCAATGTAAGAGAGCCGTAGCTGCAGCCAGTCTGATCCTGAGCGGCCCGCTCGGTATATAAGGAAAAGTTAGTCGGGCCAGTTTTCAATTCTCTCGCTCCGCGCCACGAGTAACTGTGCCGCCATGCCTCCCAAAACTTCCGGAAAGGCTGCCAAGAAGGCTGGAAAGGCCCAGAAGGCCATTGCCAAGGGTGACAAGAAGAAGAAGCGCAGGAGGAAGGAAAGCTACAGCATCTACATCTACAAGGTACTGAAGCAAGTGCACCCCGACACAGGAGTCTCCTCCAAAGCTATGTCCATCATGAACTCTTTCGTGAACGACATCTTCGAGCGCATCGCTGCCGAAGCTTCCCGCCTGGCGCACTACAACAAACGCTCCACCATTACAAGTCGGGAAATCCAGACAGCTGTCCGACTCTTGCTGCCCGGTGAACTGGCCAAGCATGCCGTGTCTGAGGGCACCAAGGCTGTCACCAAGTACACCTCTTCCAAGTAAGAGGTTACTTGTGCACAACAAACACGCCATCCCACTACTACAACTTAATCGGCTCCATCGGAGCCACAGTTACATGTTAAAGAGACAGTTACCGACAGTGATGTATTGAGAGGGAAATAAATAAAAAAATTATAATAATCTGCATTCTCTATTGGCGTAGAAACAGGACTAAATCGAAACATAATAAATAAATAAATAAATTCTGCGTGGAGTAGTTTCACACCCACTGCAAAGTGACATACCTGGAGTGTGTTTGGGCTTCATTTCTTGTTTGCAGCACGCCTATTTCATGTAAACAATTTATTTTATTTTATTTTATTTTATCTTAGTTATTTATTTATTTATTTATTTATTGTTTATATCTTTATTTGTTACTAGCTCTTGTTTGTTGCACCCACCTCCCGAATTGATGACCTACTATACAATCGTGCCTGCACGAATGTTACCAACTTACCGTTAGGCGATTTGGGTAACCGAAATTAACGCTCTCCTACCACCAACCATTTCGATTGTCATGAAAATTATCTTCAGAACAGTTCTTTGGCCCTGAGAAGGGCCGAGTTATAGATGTCTGGTAGGTTTTGTTGTGCTTTTTGTTTTTCCCCAAGGAAGAGGACTTAAGCACGCTCTCCGCGGATGCGCCGGGCCAGCTGGATGTCCTTGGGCATGATGGTAACGCGCTTGGCGTGAATGGCACACAGGTTGGTGTCCTCGAAAAGACCCACCAGGTAAGCCTCAGAGGCTTCCTGCAGAGCCATGACGGCAGACGACTGGAAGCGCAGGTCAGTCTTGAAATCCTGGGCGATCTCACGCACCAGGCGCTGGAAGGGCAGCTTCCTGATGAGTAGCTCTGTGC
This sequence comes from Homarus americanus, assembly GCF_018991925.1. NCBI lineage: Eukaryota > Metazoa > Arthropoda > Malacostraca > Decapoda > Nephropidae > Homarus > Homarus americanus. Next base: position 12,593 of record NW_024716338.1, on the reverse strand, counting down.
TCTTCTGGTAACGACGGATCTCACGAAGGGCGACGGTTCCGGGCCTGTAACGATGGGGCTTCTTGACACCACCGGTGGCTGGGGCGGACTTGCGAGCTGCCTTGGTGGCAAGCTGCTTCCGTGGAGCCTTGCCTCCAGTGGACTTGCGGGCAGTCTGTTTAGTACGGGCCATCTCGACGACGAAATAGTCAATACGGGCGGCCCGGCAGGCGGGCTGGCTTATATACAGACATTCTCCACCTCAGTGGCCACCTCATTGGCCACGAGTGCCGCATGCGTCATCCGCAAGCTACGCCCCACCTCCAAGAGGGAGGGACGGCCTTGGATGAACGATACTACCGCTGCGTCCACAGCACGCCACCTACTCCCACCAAACCGTGGGCGAAGCCATCACACTCTCTCTCCCTCACCATGAACGGATACGAGTTTGTTAACGTGGCGCGGATACGTCCGGACACGCCGACCTGCCCCAAGAAACTAAACCTCCTAGTTCTCCAGAAGTTTTTCGAAGCTAATGGGATCGTGGGGGTCACCAAGGTAGAACGCCTAAAGCTCCATGGTGACATCAAGATCACCTTCGCCGAGATGGGCATGCCCGCTCAACTCGCGGAGATCCCAGACATCAACGGCATTCCTTTTAAAATGTTTGCCTTCATGTGGGACAACTTGAAGCTGGGTGTAATCTCCCACGCCGAAATTGCCCACATGGACAAAGCAGAGCTGAGTGAGCTCCTCAAGGAGCAGCAGCTCCAAGTTGTGAAGAAGCTGTCCGACACCACTGCCCTCATCGGACACCACTCCACCCTACCCAAGGAAGCTCAACTGGCGTGGGTAACTATGCCAGTCAAGCCCTACTGCAGACCGAAACGGTGTTACAAATGCCAGCACTATGGACACACTGTAAACAAGTGTGAGGCGCAGGAAGACACCTGCTCCATGTGTGGCAGCCCTGGACACCGCTACACGGCCTGCCCCAACACAGAGAAAAAATGCGTTGCCTGTGGTGGCCCACACTCCTCCGCCGACCGGACCTGCCCCAGATGGAAGGAGGAATGCAGGGTAGCCAAGGCTCGTCTTGAGAAAAAACTGAGCTACAAAGAGGCCCTCCTTGCTGTACGCTCCCAAGAAAAGAAAAAACCAGCAGTAAAGAAAAACCAAGAAAAGAAAACTCAACAGAAGCAGCCCACCACACAGAACCAAGAACACCACGTGGCCCGTGGTGCTGAAGCCCACGCGGCCAGTGGTGCTGAAGCCCACGTGGTCAACCTCTCCCTCTCTGAATTCTTCCACACCTATGAGGACTTAAAATACGAGGAAGACGAACAAGAAGACCCAAACACAAACGAATGGACAATTCAAGAGAGCAAGAAGAGAAGGAGAGAGAGAAGAAAATCGACATCAAGCTAAGAAGACCAAGACATCCCCTCCACACAAGAAACCAAAACACAATCAAGCCGACCAAGCACTGAACATCCATTGCCCAACCCAACACGCACCTGACGCCTGACCTGACGCTTGACCTGACGCTTGACCTGACGCTAGCCTGGCCTTGTCTTGTCGCCTCCCTGCCGCGTCCAGCCGGGTTGTTGCTGCTGCCCCCATCTTATAATCCCTCACGCAAGCGGTGTTTAGCCACTGCATCTGTTCTCTCCTCCTAAAATTCACTTCAATCCTCCCTTTATTCTTCTCCTGAACCTCCTTCCCCCCTGTCACTAGCATTTTTCGATTCGATTCGGCGAAGCCACACCAGGACCACCTGTAGTAGCAACCACAACAACATGACTGGACGAGGCAAAGGAGGCAAGGGACTTGGAAAGGGTGGCGCCAAGCGTCATCGTAAGGTGCTTCGTGACAACATCCAGGGTATCACCAAGCCCGCCATTCGTCGTCTAGCTCGGCGTGGAGGTGTTAAACGTATATCCGGCCTCATCTACGAGGAGACCCGCGGCGTCCTCAAGGTGTTTCTGGAGAACGTCATCCGTGACGCCGTCACCTACACCGAGCACGCAAAAAGGAAGACCGTCACCGCCATGGATGTGGTGTATGCCCTGAAACGGCAGGGCCGCACCCTTTATGGTTTTGGTGGTTAATCAACCTGATGGACGGGCGCACCACCACCACCACCACCACGACAAACAAATATACGGACCTAATTTTAGGTCCACATTTAAATCGCTAAAGAGTTGGTTAGACACTGAGTAAATCGTTGAAAATATATCCAATAACATGATCCTCTCTAATTCTGGACTTGTGGTATGAGTATAGGTTGTGTGTGAACGTGTTGGAACCACTTCCTAATAATTGTCAGTCAGTCAGTCAACATTCACCTAACCTCCAGGTACCTCACCTAACTTCCTGTAGCGTCACCGAACCTCACGAAATGTAACCCAATGTAGTTTATAATCTATCCTAACATGACATAACATAACCACGCACTATATTACTTCGGTAAGAGTAATGAGTTTTAATACACAAAGTTGCAGTTATCATTCATTCATACATACATACATACATACATACATACATACATACATACATACATAACATGCTAGTGGCAGGGGGGGATTGAAGTGAATTTTAGGAGGATAGAATAGGTGCAGTGGCTAAACAGCGCTTGCGTGAGGGACTTTAAGCAGCAACTCGCCTGGATGCGGCAGGATAGAGTCAGGTCAAGCGTCCCGTGCATGTTGGGTTCCGCCATGGTTTCTCAGTGTTTGGTCGGCTTGATTGTGTGTGTTGTTTTCTTGTTTGGAGGAAATGTCTTGGTATTCTTCTTCTTAGCTTGAAGTTGATTTTCTTCTAACTCTTCTCCTCTTGTTGTTCGTCTTCCTCGTGTCTGCTATCATTCTGTAAAGACTCTCTATATGTATGTAGGTATGAGTGAGTAACAGTTGCCGGTTACAGTGATACTTCATATTCGCTGGTGTTGTACTGTATGGCTTCGGTATTTCTTAATATACAAACGGCACCGTTAGGGGATTGAGGTATTTAAAAACCAGCCTGCATTACTTATATATAGAAATAAATAATGTGGCTTGGACAATAATGACGATTACTCTCTCCTACCTTCCCCAAACAAGGGCTTTTCGAAAGTATACATTGGACACAAATGACTTAGTACATCATAAATTGGTGGTTTAACAAAAGCCCTCATTAGAGAAAGGTGAAGGAGCACACAGTGAACATACAGATTAATGTTTGCACGCGTAGATCATGTAAGGTGAGATGTTGAACACCAGACACGTAGTGTAGTAACTCCCTCACAGATGGCGTTATGAGGGGCCTGATGATGTAGCAGTTACCTCACAGATGGTGTTATGAGGAAATTCACATGATGATGCTGTAGCAAAACATTCACTACGTGTTGTCGTAGCATCTTGGGGACACCACGTGGTCGACATGACTCACTCATTCAAGTGGGTGAGGTGTGGTCCCAGGCCTCTCTATCGTGGAGTCTCAGGGGAAGTATAACTGGGTACCTGGGACCTCACTGTGTGAAGGTGGTTAGCTAGCTTGGGTAAGACTCAACTGCCGAGTTGTTTTTCACTGAGTTAAGCACTGTTCACCACTATTCATCACTGGTTCCATTCCTTGGCCAAATGAAATAGTACCTTATGGCAAGAACTTGTTGATAGTCCGCTGGGGAGGAGGGTTCAGGGGAGTGAGTTGGTATGGGCCAACATATAAATAATAATAATAATAATAATAAGAATTAACGGTTTATTGAAAGAGCTTGGCAGCCAGAAGACTGAAAATATACAGTTACATATTTGGGGAATGGGTTACGAATTACAAATAATATACAAGTAACATGAGTGACACAAATAAGACATATAATAACTAGCTGGGGAAAAGCTCAAACTACAGTTCATTTCAACATAGTGACAGTGCAAGGAGTAGTGTTTACTGGGAGTGAGTACACTGATTTATTACAAGTTATCGATAATTTTTACAATGGTTGGGACTGGGCTGTTCTTATAGAGATCAGTTCGTGCACGTATGGGCTGGATGCGGTTGTGGTGTCGAAGAGCAATTCTCGGACTAGGGATCTCAGGTGGTAGTAGGAGCCGGTGTCGGGGATGGTGTAGAAGCTTCTTACCTCATTTGCAGATGAGGTCGTGGTGATGGTCAGTGAGAGTCTAAAGGGTCAGTGTGTTGAGCGCTTCTTGATATGTGGAGTAGGAAGGGTAGAGAGAATAATTGCATGGCCTTTTTGCACTTTTTCGAGGTGTTTACGTTGTGTGGCATTTAGGGAGGAAGACCAAGTGGAGGAGGCATAGGTGAGCTTGGGAAGTATGAATGTTGTGTAAACACTGAGGAGCTCGTGTGCAGGACCACCGAGGGACTTGAGTCGGCGTAGGAGGTGGAGACGGAAACTGGAGGATTTGATAACTTCACTGACGTGTGGTTTCTAATTTAGTTTGTTGTCTATATGTATGTGTGTGTGTGTGTGTGTGTGTGTGTGTGTGTGTGTGTGTGTGTGTGTGTGTGTGTATACTACTGTACTTTTTAGATCCTCCTACGCAACCTAACCTATTATAGTTAAGTATAGTAGGCTATACACTATTTTGTTAGTATGTGTTATAAAATGAAATTGCATGTTATTATTATTAATATTATTATTATTAATATTATTATTATTATTATTATTAGTAGTAGTAGTAGTAGTAGTATTATTATTATTATTATTATTATTGTTATTATTATTACATGCTAATATAATACTAAGTTGCCCGCCAGATTTCCTCAGAGATGGGAGGAGCACATTGGCGGCGGTGTTGTTTATACTCCGCCCGATTACTGATTCTTATTCACCGAGCCAGAGCTGGCGGGCGGCGTGTTATGTGCCACGTTTTGTTTCCCATTGGGCGTACCGCTCAGCTGGGGAGTAGGAGATTTCATAAAAAGAAAGTTTGAGTGGAGAGCACACCTTTTCCTTCACATACAGTTATCTTAGACCATCTACTAGTATAATAGTTTGCACAAAAATACTCTACACTCTTTCTAGGTTATTGTTATGTTGTTTTTTTTTTTTTTGACTTCTCATCAGATTGTGCATTCAACTAATATACACTATTAGTGTGTTTATTATTATGTTTTATAGTATTTTTTCGTATAATATTGGGTAACACAATTATAGTCACTAGAAGATATTATTGGGGGTTTATAGCAGTTTGTGGTCTAATAGCATCATGCTTTAAGAGTGGTGTCTTTGTGTAGTGATGATTAGCAATAAAATATGCTTTGGGGGTTTATAGCAGTTTTTGTGGTCTACTAGTATCATGCTTTATGGGTGGTGTTCTATGTAGTGATGATTAGGCCATAAAATATGCTTTTGGTTTATTGCTAACAAAATATACTTTGCTCTACCGCTGTAGTGCAAAACATGGTGAAACTTACATACATCGTTAATAAAGTATTGATGGAAGAAGAAGAAGAAGAAGAAGAAGAAGAAGAAGAAGAAGAAGAAGAAGAAGAAGAAGAAGAAGAAGAAGAAGAAGAAGAAGAAGAAGAAGAAGAAGAAGAAGAAGAAGAAGAAGAAGAAGAAGAAGAAGAAGAAGAAGAAGAAGAAGAAGAAGAAGAAGAAGAAGAAGAAGAAGAAGAAGAAGAAGAAGAAGAAGAAGAAGAAGAAGAAGAAGAAGAAGAAGAAGAAGCAGAAGAAGAAGGAAGAAGAAGAAGAAGAAGAAGAAGAAGAAGAAGAAGAAAGAAGAAGAAGAAGAAGAAGAAGAAGAAGAAGAAGAAGAAGAAGAAGAAGAAGAAGAAGAAGAAGAAGAAGAAGAAGAAGGTAAGAAGAAGAAGAAGAAGAAGAAGCAGCAAAGAAGAAGAAGAAGAAGAAGAAGAAGAAGAAGAAGAAGAAGAAGAAGAAGAAGAAGAAGAAGAAGAAGAAGAAGAAGAAGAAGAAGAAGAAGAAGAAGAAGAAAGAAGAAGAAGAAGAAGAAGAAGAAGAAAAAGAAGAAGAAGAAGAAGAAGAAGAAGAAGAAGAAGTAAGAGGAAGAATTGTGGAGGGAATGAACAGTGAGACAATGTAAAGCCTCCGGGATGGCGGCAGCGTTTCTGTTATTAATATATAATAAGACAATAGGAAAATATGTTGTTGTCTCTACCTGTATTATTACCTTTGCGATAGCATGGTTCAATTTTGGGAGGACATAGGAAGGAGCAGGAGGTTAGGAAGGAGCAGGAGGTTAGGAAGGGATTTGTAGTGGGAGAGATAGTGTCTGTGATCCTCGGGTCACCACTCCTCGGATTGTGTCAGTTCAAGTTTAGAAGCTCCAACAACTTTCCCTGAATACGAATTGGCAACCTTTCGATTTACAACAGGTACCTACTTACTGCTACAGTAGGTAGGTGAACAGGGACCAAGGGGGCTAGGAAGAGTGTCCAAACAACTTGCTCCTGCCTGCCTGTGTGATGTAGTCGTGGCCAGAATTAGGTTAGGATACAGACACATCTGGCTAGTTAGTAACGCTGTACCCATAAAGGAACACTCAGCATGTAAACTTGGTGATACACCTTTAAAGCACTACTATATTATTGAATGGGACACTGTCAAAGACTTCAGGCCACCTCACTTATTGTATCTTGAACTATGTCATTACTTCATTGAGGACATTACATTCTTGCTCTTTATCCCAAATTGGCTAGCCCACACTGGTAAATGTGTACTGTACTGTCAATGAATCTGATGTATTTCTTTGTGTATGAACCTGACTGAAAATAAGGTCTCATCCCTTGCTGCTGCTGCTGCTAAAGCTGCTTCTTGCGCCCTTCTAAGTCCCGTTTAAGTCCCCCACCCCAGGCCCCCACAACCGCCCTTCACATCTACACCATTCAAAATCAATTTCACTCTATTTCCACAATACTATGCTAATTTGACGTAAAATAGAGTGTTATCCTGCAAAACGTTGATGTCGTATATTTCTCTCTTTAAGTGATATCCTGTGGCTCCGAAAGGAGCCGGTTTGGTTAGGTTGTCTTGTGTGAACGAACCTTGGGTTCTTATTTCTTCTCTGTCTTCTTGGGGAGGAGCACAGCTTGGATGTTAGGAAGGACACCCCCTTGGGCAATGGTGACTCCAGACAGGAGCTTGTTCAGCTCCTCGTCATTGCGAATGGCAAGCTGAAGATGACGTGGGATAATGCGGGTCTTCTTGTTGTCGCGGGCGGCGTTACCGGCCAGCTCGAGCACTTCTGCTGCCAGGTACTCCATGACGGCTGCAAGGTACACAGGGGCACCTGCACCAACGCGCTCAGCATAGTTGCCCTTACGCAAGAGACGGTGGATTCTACCCACGGGGAACTGGAGTCCGGCCCTGCTAGAACGTGACTTTGACTTGCCCTTCACTTTGCCTCCCTTGCCGCGTCCTGACATGTTGCTGCTGCTGCTTTTCGTGATAGGAGTTAAATTTCCGCCCGCCACCTTGGTCTTTTATACCAAGCTCAGGATCAGGCCAGGTGGCCGTCTCGCGGACCCAACCAATGTAAGAGAGCCGTAGCTGCAGCCAGTCTGATCCTGAGCGGCCCGCTCGGTATATAAGGAAAAGTTAGTCGGGCCAGTTTTCAATTCTCTCGCTCCGCGCCACGAGTAACTGTGCCGCCATGCCTCCCAAAACTTCCGGAAAGGCTGCCAAGAAGGCTGGAAAGGCCCAGAAGGCCATTGCCAAGGGTGACAAGAAGAAGCAGCGCAGGAGGAAGGAAAGCTACAGCATCTACATCTACAAGGTACTGAAGCAAGTGCACCCCGACACAGGAGTCTCCTCCAAAGCTATGTCCATCATGAACTCTTTCGTGAACGACATCTTCGAGCGCATCGCTGCCGAGGCTTCCCGCCTGGCGCACTACAACAAACGCTCCACCATTACAAGTCGGGAAATCCAGACAGCTGTCCGACTCTTGCTGCCCGGTGAACTGGCCAAGCATGCCGTGTCTGAGGGCACCAAGGCTGTCACTAAGTACACCTCTTCCAAGTAAGAGGTTACTTGTGCACAACAAACACGCCATCCCACTACTACAACTTAATCGGCTCCATCGGAGCCACAGTTACATGTTAAAGAGACAGTTACCGACAGTGATATATTGAGAGGGAAATAAATAAAAAAAAAATTATAATAATCTGCATTCTCTATTGGCGTAGAAACCGGACTAAATCGAAACATAATAAATAAATAAATAAATTCTGCGTGGAGTAGTTGTACACCCACTGCAAAGTGACATACATGGAGTGTGTTTGGGCTTCATTTCTTGTTTGCAGCACGCCTATTTCATGTAAACAATTTTTTTTTTTTTTTTTATTGTATGTTCTTTTATTTTATTTATTTATTTACTTACTTCTTCTTTATATATTTATTTGTTACTAGCTCTTGTTTGTTGCACCCACCCACCTCCCGAATTGATGACCTACTATACAATCGTACCTCCACGAATGTTACCAACTTACCGTTAGGCGATTTGGGTAACCGAAATTAACGCTCTCCGACCACCAACCATTTCGATTGTCATGAAAATTATCTTCAGAACAGTTCTTTGGCCCTGAGAAGGGCCGAGTTATAGATGTCTGGTAGGTTTTGTTGTGCTTTTTGTTTTTCCCCAAGGAAGAGGACTTAAGCACGCTCTCCGCGGATGCGCCGGGCCAGCTGGATGTCCTTGGGCATGATGGTAACGCGCTTGGCGTGAATGGCACACAGGTTGGTGTCCTCGAAAAGACCCACCAGGTAAGCCCCAGAGGCTTCCTGCAGAGCCATGACGGCAGACGACTGGAAGCGCAGGTCAGTCTTGAAATCCTGGGCGATCTCACGCACCAGGCGCTGGAAGGGCAGCTTCCTGATGAGTAGCTCTGTGCTCTTCTGGTAACGACGGATCTCACGAAGGGCGACGGTTCCCGGCCTGTAACGATGGGGCTTCTTGACACCACCGGTGGCTGGGGCGGACTTGCGAGCTGCCTTGGTGGCAAGCTGCTTCCGTGGAGCCTTGCCTCCAGTGGACTGGCGGGCAGTCTGTTTAGTACGGGCCATCTCGACGACGAAATAGTCAATACGGGCGGCCCGGCAGGCGGGCGGGCTTATATACAGACATTCTCCACCTCAGTGGCCACCTCATTGGCCACGAGTGCCGCATGCGTCATCCGCAAGCTACGCCCCACCTCCAAGAGGGAGGGACGGCCTTGGATGAACGATACTACCGCTGCGTCCACAGCACGCCACCTACTCCCACCAAACCGTGGGCGAAGCCACACCAGGACCACCTGTAGTAGCAACCACAACAACATGACTGGACGAGGCAAAGGAGGCAAGGGACTTGGAACGGGTGGCGCCAAGCGTCATCGTAAGGTGCTTCGTGACAACATCCAGGGTATCACCAAGCCCGCCATTCGTCGTCTAGCTCGGCGTGGAGGTGTTAAACGTATATCCGGCCTCATCTACGAGGAGACCCGCGGCGTCCTCAAGGTGTTTCTGGAGAACGTCATCCGTGACGCCGTCACCCACACCGAGCACGCAAAAAGGAAGACCGTCACCGCCATGGATGTGGTGTATGCCCTGAAACGGCAGGGCCGCACCCTTTATGGTTTTGGTGGTTAATCAACCTGATGGACGGGCGCACACCACCACCACCACCACGACAAACAAATATACGGACCTAATTTTAGGTCCACATTTAAATCGCTAAAGAGTTGGTTAGACACTGAGTAAATCGTTGAAAATATATCCAATAACATGATCCTCTCTAATTCTGGACTTGTGGTATGAGTATAGGTTGTGTGTGAACGTGTTGGAACCACTTCCTAATAATTGTCAGTCAGTCAGTCAACATTCACCTAACCTCCAGGTACCTCACCTAACTTCCTGTAGCGTCACCGAACCTCACGAAATGTAAACCAATGTAGTTTATAATCTATCCTAACATGACATAACATAACCACGCACTATATTACTTCGGTAAGAGTAATGAGTTTTAATACACAAAGTTGCAGTTATCATTCATTCATACATACATACATACATACATACATACATACATACATACATACATAACATGCTAGTGGCAGGGGGGGATTGAAGTGAATTTTAGGAGGATAGAATAGGTGCAGTGGCTAAACAGCGCTTGCGTGAGGGACTTTAAGCAGCAACTCGCCTGGATGCGGCAGGATAGAGTCAGGTCAAGCGTCCGGTGCATGTTGGGTTCCGCCATGGTTTCTCAGTGTTTTGTCGGCTTGATTGTGTGTGTTGTTTTCTTGTTTGGAGGAAATGTCTTGGTATTCTTCTTCTTAGCTTGAAGTTGATTTTCTTCTAACTCTTCTCCTCTTGTTGTTCGTCTTCCTCGTGTCTGCTATCATTCTGTAAAGACTCTCTATATGTATGTAGGTATGAGTGAGTAACAGTTGCCGGTTACAGTGATACTTCATATTCGCTGGTGTTGTACTGTATGGCTTCGGTATTTCTTAATATACAAACGGCACCGTTAGGGGATTGAGGTATTTAAAAACCAGCCTGCATTACTTATATATAGAAATAAATAATGTGGCTTGGACAATAATGACGACTACTCTCTCCTACCTTCCCCAAACAAGGGCTTTTCGAAAGTATACATTGGACACAAATGACTTAGTACATCATAAATTGGTGGTTTAACAAAAGCCCCCATTAGAGAAAGGTGAAGGAGCACACAGTGAACATACAGATTAATGTTTGCACGCGTAGATCATGTAAGGTGAGATGTTGAACACCAGACACGTAGTGTAGTAACTCCCTCACAGATGGCGTTATGAGGGGCCTGATGATGTAGCAGTTACCTCACAGATGGTGTTATGAGGAAATTCACATGATGATGCTGTAGCAAAACATTCACTACGTGTTGTCGTAGCATCTTGGGGACACCACGTGGTCGACATGACTCACTCATTCAAGTGGGTGAGGTGTGGTCCCAGGCCTCTCTATCGTGGAGTCTCAGGGGAAGTATAACTGGGTACCTGGGACCTCACTGTGTGAAGGTGGTTAGCTAGCTTGGGTAAGACCCAACTGCCGAGTTGTTTTTCACTGAGTTAAGCACTGTTCACCACTATTCATCACTGGTTCCATTCCTTGGCCAAATGAGATAGTACCTTATGGCAAGAACTTGTTGATAGTCCGCTGGGGAGGAGGGTTCAGGGGAGTGAGTTGGTATGGGACAACATATAAATAATAATAATAATAATAATAATAATTAACGGTTTATTGAAAGAGCTTGGCAGCCAGAAGACTGAAAATATACAGTTACATATTTGGGGAATGGGTTACGAATTACAAATAATATACAAGTAACATGAGTGACACAAATAAGACATATAATAACTAGCTGGGGAAAAGCTCAAACTACAGTTCATTTCAATATAGTGACAGTGCAAGGAGTAGTGTTTACTGGGAGTGAGTACACTGATTTATTACAAGTTATCGATAATTTTTACAATGGTTGGGACTGGGCTGTTCGTATAGCGATCAGTTCGTGCACGTATGGGCTGGGCTGGATGGATGCGGTTGTGGTGTCGAAGAGCAATTCTCGGACTAGGGATCTCAGGTGGTAGTAGGAGCCGGTGTCGGGGATGGTGTAGAAGCTTCTTACCAAATTTGCAGATGAGGTCGTGGTGATGGTCAGTGAGAGTCTAAAGGGTCAGTGTGTTGAGCGCTTCTTGATATGTGGAGTAGGAAGGGTAGAGAATAATCTTGCATGGCCTCTTTTGCATTTTTTCGAGGTGTTTACGTTGTGTGGCATTTAGGGAGGAAGACCAGGTGGAGGAGGCATAGGTGAGCTTGGGAAGTATGAATGTTGTGTAAACACTGAGGAGCTCGTGTGCAGGACCACCGAGGGACTTGAGTCGGCGTAGGAGGTGGAGACGGAAACTGGAGGATTTGATAACTTCACTGACGTGTGGTTTCTAATTTAGTTTGTTGTCTATATGTATGTGTGTGTGTGTGTGTGTGTGTGTGTGTGTGTGTGTGTGTGTATACTACTGTACTTTTTAGATCCTCCTACGCAACCTAACCTATTATAGTTAAGTATAGTAGGCTATACACTATTTTGTTAGTATGTGTTATAAAATGAAATTGCATGTTATTATTATTAATATTATTATTATTAATATTATTATTATTATTAGTAGTAGTAGTAGTAGTAGTAGTAGTAGTAGTATTATTATTATTATTATTATTGTTATTATTATTACATGCTAATATAATACTAAGTTGCCCGCCAGATTTCCTCAGAGATGGGAGGAGCACATTGGCGGTGGTGTTGTTTATACTCCGCCCGATTACTGATTCCTATTCACCGAGCCAGAGCTGGCGGGCGGCGTGTTATGTGCCACGTTTTGTTTCCCATTGGGCGTACCGCTCAGCTGGGGAGTAGGAGATTTCATAAAAAGAAAGTTTGAGTGGAGAGCACACCTTTTCCTTCACATACAGTTATCTTAGACCATCTACTAGTATAATAGTTTGCACAAAAATACTCTACACTCTTTCTAGGTTGTTGCTATTTTTTTTTTTTTTTTTTTTGACTTCTCATCAGATTGTGCATTCAACTAATATACACTATTAGTGTGTTTATTATTATGTTTTATAGTATTAT